>NC_051335.1:6819024-7037797 GCF_015220235.1 Choloepus didactylus
GAGTGTGATACTAGCTGTGGGTTTTTCATATATTGCCTTTATCATATTGAAAAAGTTCCCTTCTATTTCTATCCTTTGAAATGTTTTCATCAGGAAAGGATGTTGAATTTTGTCAAATGCCTTTTCTGCATCAATCGAGATGATCATGTGGTTCTTCTGCTTTGATTTATTGATATTGTGTATTACATTAATTGATTTTCTTGTGTTGAACCAGCCTTGCATACCTGGAATAAATCCTACCTGGTCGTGGTATATAATTCTTTTAATGTGCTGCTGGATTCGATTTGTGAGTATTTTGTTGAGGATTTTTGCATCTATGTTCATTAAAGAAATTGGTCTATAATTTTCTTTTTTTATATTATCTTTGCCTGGTTTTGGTATTAGGGTGATGATGGCTTCATAGAAAGAGTTAGGTAGCTTTCCCTCTTCTTCAATTTTTTTGAAGAGATTGAGCAGGATTGGTACTAATTCGTTCTTGAATGCTTGGTAGAATTCACACGTGAAACCATCTGGTCCTGGGCTTTTCCTTTTTGGGAGCTTTTTGATGACTGACTCAATCTCTTTACTTGTGATTGGTTTGTTGAGGTCATCTATTTCTTCTTGAGTTAATGTTGGTTGTTTATGCTTTTCTAGGAAGTTGTCCATTTCATCTAAGTTGTCTAGTTTATTAGCATATAGTTGCTCATAGTATCTTCTCATTATCTCCTTAATTTCTGCAGGGTCGGTAGTTATATTTCCTTTCCCATTTCTGATTGCATTTATTTGCATCTGCTCTCTCTCTTTTTTTTTTTTTTTTTTTGTTAGCCTAGCCAGTGGTCCATCGATTTCATTGACTTTCTCAAAGAACCAACTTCTGGTTTTGTTGATTCTCTCTATTGTTTTCCTGTTCTCAATTGCATTTATTTCTGTTCTAATCTTTGTTATTTCTTCCCTTCTGCTTGCTTTGGGGTTAGTTTGCTTTTCTTTCTCTAATTCCTCCAGGTGAGCAGTTAACTCTTCAATTTTTGCTCTCTGTTCTCTTTTAATATAGGCATTTAGGGCAATAAATTTCCCTCTCAGCACCACCTTTGCTGCATCCCATAAGTTTTGATAAGTTGTATTTTCATTGTCATTTGCCTCGAGGTATTTACTAATTTCTCTTGTAATTTCTTCCTTTACCCACTGGTTTTCTAAGAGGGTGTTGTTTAGCCTCCATATGTTTGTGAATTTTATGACCTTCTGCCTTTTATTTATTTCCAACTTCATTCCATTGTGGTCTGAGAAAGTGTCTTGAATAATATCAATATTTTTAAATTTGTTGAGACTTGCTTTGTGACCCAACATGTGGTCTATCCTAGAGAATGTTCCATGAGCACTTGAGAAAAAAGTGTATCCTGCTGTTGTTGGATGTAGTGTTCTATAAATGTCTGTCAAGTCTAGTTCATTTATCATACAATTCAACATCTCTGTTTCTTTAGTGATCCTCTGTCTAGATGT
Source organism: Choloepus didactylus (assembly GCF_015220235.1). NCBI lineage: Eukaryota > Metazoa > Chordata > Mammalia > Pilosa > Megalonychidae > Choloepus > Choloepus didactylus. Next base: position 6,820,501 of record NC_051335.1, read on the forward strand.
TCTATCCATTGATGAGAGTGGTGTATTGAAGTCTCCAACTATTATTGTAGAGGTATCTATTTCTCCTTTCTGTGATCGCAGTGTTTGCCTCATGAATTTTGGGGCATTCTGGTTTGGTGCATAAATATTTATGACTTGGGAAGACGGTTGCTGCAAAGGAGAGGCTAGGCCTCCCTGTATTTGTGCCTAAGAGTCTCCTCCTGAATGCCTCTTTGTTGCTCAGATGTGGCCCTCTCTCTCTGGCTAAGCCAACTTGAAAGGTGAAATCACTGCCCTCCCCCCTACGTGGGATCAGACACCCAGGGGAGTGAATCTCCCTGGCAACGTGGAATATGACTCCCGGGGAGGAATGTAGACCCGGCATCGTGGGATGGAGAACATCTTCTTGACCAAAAGGGGGATGTGAAAGGAAATGAAATAAGCTTCAGTGGCAGAGAGATTCCAAAACGAGCCGAGAGATCACTCTGGTGGGCACTCTTACGCACACTTTAGACAACCTTTTTTAGGTTCTAAAGAATTGGGGTAGCTGGTGGTGGATACCTGAAACTATTAAACTACAACCCAGAACCCATGAATCTCGAAGACAGTTGTATAAAAATGTAGCTTATGAGGGGTGACAGTGGGATTGGGAATGCCATAAGGACCAAACTCCACTTTGTCTAGTTTATGGATGGATGTGTAGAAAAGTAGGGGAAGGAAACAAACAGACAAAGGTACCCAGTGTTCTTTTTTACTTCAATTGCTCTTTTTCACTCTAATTATTATTCTTGTTATTTTTGTGTGTGTGCTAATGAAGGTGTCAGGGATTGGTTTAGGTGATGAATGTACAACTATGTAATGGTACTGTAAACAATCGAAAGTACAATTTGTTTTGTATGACTGCGTGGTATGTGAATATATCTCAATAAAATGATGATAAAAAAACTGCAAAAAAAATATTTATGACTGTTATGTTTTCTTGATGAATTGACTCTTTTATTAATATATAGTGTCCTTCTTTGTCCCTTTTAATTGTTTTGCTGTTGAAGTCTAACTTGTCTGATATTAATATAGCTACTCCCGCTTTTTTCTGGTTGTTGTTTGCATGAAATATCTTTTTCCAACCTTTCACTTTCAGTCTATGTTTGTCCTTGTGTCTAAAGTGAGTTTATTGTAGACAGCATATAGATGGGTCCTGTTTTTTTAATCCATTCTGCCAGTCTGTGTCTTTTTATTGGGGAGTTTAATCCATTTACATTTAGTGTTATTACTGTAAGGGTAGTACTTTCTACTACCATTTTGTTTTTTGGAATTTATATTGCATATCTTATTTTTTCCTCTCCTTTTACCTTTCCTGATAATCTTCATTTCTGCACTCTTCTCCAACTCTCTCTCCTGTCTTTTCCTATCAGCCTGTAGCACTCCCTTTAGTATTTCTTGTAGTGCCGGTCTCTTATTCACAAACTCTCTCAGTGTCTGTTTGTCTGAAAATGTTTTAATCTCTCCCTCATTTTTGAAGGAAAGTTTTGCTGGATATAGAATTCTTGGCTGGCAGTTTTTCTTTTTCAGTATCTTAAATATATCATGCCACTGTCTTCTTGCCTCCATGGTTTCTGCAGAGAAATCTGTACATAGACTTATTGACTTTTCCTTGTACGTGATGGATTGCTTTTCTCTTGCTGCTTTCAGAATCCTCCCTTGGTCTTTGACATTGGACAATCTGACCAGTAAGTGTCTTGGAGTAGGTCTATTGGGATCTATTCTATTTGGGGTACGTTGTACTTCTTGAATCTCTAATTTTCTGTCTTTTATAAGAGTTGGGAAATTTTCAGTGAATATGTCTTCTGTTACTCTTTCTGCCCCTTTTCCCCTCTCTTCTCCTTCTGGGATACCCATAACACGTATATTTGTGCGTTTCATGTTGTCACTTAGCTCCCTAAGACCCTGCTCATATTTTTCCATTTTTTTCACCATCTGTTCTTTTGTGTGTATGAATTCGAATGACCTGTCTTCCAGTTCACTGATCCTTTCTTCTGCCTGTTCAAATCTACTGTCGTGTCCCTCCATTGTGTTTTTCATCTCCTCCATTGTGGCCTTCATTCCCATGGGTTCTGCCATTTGTTTTTTTAAGTTTATGAATTCTTTTTTATGGTCAGCCGGTGTCTTCTTTATATCCTTCAGCTCTTTTGCTATATCTTCCTTCATTTCATCAAATTTATTTAGCATTAGTTGCCTCCACTCCTGTGTCTCAGCTGAGCTATACGTTTGTTCCTTTGGCTGGTCCATGTTTTCGTGTTTCCTGGTATGGCTTGTTATCTTAAGTTGTCTAGGCATCTGATTCTCTTGATTAGTTTATTTTGGAGCTTGTTTTCTGTCTTTTACTTAGTGGTTTTCTTGTTGGTTGGCTTTGTTTTCTGGCCTCTGTTATTCAGTTCAACTTATTCTAGACCTCTAACTTAGGTTCTATTTAGTTGATCGGAATTTTTCCCCTCTTGTTTTTTCTGTTTCTTGCTCTGCCTCTATGTAACCTTTTTGTGAGTGGGTCTCCTCAGATATGGTCGACCCTAGTCAGATTTTCCCAGTCTAGTGAGGCCCATGTCTCATTGGGAGGGTATGGAGTTTTCCTGAGAATGAGACCCTCCTATGAGGCCTTTAGAATTGGTGCTTTTCCTCTCCTGTCCAGCAGGTGGCGCTGGCCAGCCTGCAGCTCCCCCACCAGTGTAAGGAGGTATGGAGCCTTTAGTTCTCCTGGTGACTCTGATCCTGTCAGGGGCGTGGCTGACTGAAGCTGGAATCTGAATTCCAGCCCCTGGGGTCTGAATTCCCAGAAGGAGGACTGCCAGTTGAGCTGGGCCTCCCTCCACTCTCCCAATCCTCAGAATTCCAGTTGTCTCTCAGGGGCACTATTTCCTTCTCCTCTCTCCTCTTTGGGGCCTCTCCAGGTAGATTCCTTGGTCAGCCTGAGTTGCCAATTAAAGACGGGGGTGGAGGCCTTCAGTAGTGAATACGGAATTCAAAGACACTGTAGGTACTCTGTCTCCCCTCAAGCCCAGCCTAGTCCCTCAACCTGGGCTTTCCGATAGAAAATAACCACATATATTACTTTTAGATTTAAAAAAAAAAATAGTAGAAAAGAAATCAAGAAAAAGAAAAAAGGAAAAAAAAAAAAAGAGTCTTTTTTAAACGTTTTTCCCCAGCCTGGAAGTTTTGTCAGTGTCAGAATAGAGCATTTAAAGATATGCTTTGGGCTATTGTCTGATAATTACTCTCCAACCGCTTCAGTTCCACCCCTGCCGGGGGGCTATTGAAATGCAAAAAGATAAGGGATCAGTGAGAAGCCAGAAGGGACAAAATGTAAGGGAAAAATAATGGCTTTTTTGGAGTCTGGGAATGGGTGCCTGCTTTTACATGCCCCCACTTCTTGGAGCCCAGCCCTTCTTTAGCACCCCAGCTCCCAAAGTTAGTTAATTAATTTGTTAATTAATTCTGCAGTTGAGGCTGGTTTGAGCCTCCCTTCTTGCCCTCAGCAGATTGTTGTTTTTTGGTTTTTCTTCCCCCCCCCCCCTTTCAGGGAGCCGGCAGCAAGACAGTCTGTGAGGTCTGGGTGGGGAGGGGCGCCAGACCCCTGGTTCAGGAAACTTACAATGTTCGCTGCGATCTCAGCTTTTCCTCCAATTCCAAACTTGTGTCCAGTGTGTGACTGGTTACTGGAGATCCCCAAAACACTGTTTCATATAGTTCTTGGGTAATTGCCAGCTGCTCTACGGGAGAGACGAAATTCTGCTCCTCATCACTCCGCCATCTTGCCTCCCTCCTTGTCAGCTGTTTTTAAGAGAGAGCAAAGATACTGCATATATATGATTAGGGAAAAGAAAGATATGGACATAAAATTACTGTATCTTTAATATGGTAAGAGAATGTTTATTAGGATTAAATTCTAAGAGGAAGTAATTAATTTCTAAATAACTATTATAATCATCTGTTGAGGGGGATATATTATTATTTGTAATCTCTAAATATTCCTCTGGCTCTTTCTACTTGCTAGTGACTGTTCTTGCCATATTCCACGAGCTTCAAGTTGATGTTGAACTATATGCACTTCTTTTTGGTGAAAGTGTCCTCAATGATGCTGTTGCCATAGTGCTGTCTTTGTAAGTGTTTGTTTTCTTACTATATTCTGTATATTAAATGTTAGGCCACTAGGAACCAGAAGTCACTCATTGAACAAAGTACATCATGAATGCGAACATTTGAAAGAACCAGTCATTTTTATTTCCTTATGAAGAAATGTAACTTATAGATAACTTGGAAAATGCAGGGAAGAAAAAATGATATATAGCCCCACTGTAAGAAAGGAATAAGTTTCGTTTTCACATAGAGACAGCATGGAATAAGGGAAATGGAGGCAAAACCAGTTTAAACAAGCCCCAGACAAAGAGAAGAGATAATCTGCCTGATGTAAAGAGACATGAGGTAGTATCAGAGGCGGGAACTCACAGCAAAAAAATAAAAATTTGGGGGGGGCATTGGCTAATCAGTTCAAAATCTCAATAATGAGCTAGTTGGCTCTCTGGGATTGGCTGTACAAATTAAAATCTCAAAAGATGAATTAGTTAGTGTTCTCGGATAGGCTGTAACCTCTGTAGTACCCAGTCAATGGGGAAACAGGGGAGGGACTTGCGAATTAGGAGTAGGAGATTTAAACATCGCCATTCTCTTCCTCTGGTGCGCCAGCCTTCCGCGTGTTTGGCTGGACGCCCTATCTTGCAAGATCGTAAATAAATTTTTTTCTCCTCCAGAACCGAGAGAGGGTTTATTCCCTTACAGGTACCACTTTATTTCCGACAACTTGGGGGCTCGTCCGGGATCCGAAGCTTCGGAGGGGGACCCCCGAGGTGGACAAAGGGAAGGCGCGCCCCGCTGATTGAGTGGTCTCGGACTCCGCCATTGGGGGCCCATCTCCGGCAGCTAAAGGGCCCGAGACCAGATGCTTGGATCTGCCGGTTGTGGATGAGAAAAGGGGGAAAAGAAAAGGCCTGCCTCTGGTTAACCAGGCAACTCCGTGCACGGACCAAGGTAAGGAAAGAAATATTATATTACCTTGGTGGTTAAAGCATTCTGAAAGTCTGGGGCTGATCCTGAGGGAAAGATGCCCAAACAAGACTCAGAATGGGGACATTCTGATGAGCCTAGAGCTGATCCTAAGGGAAAGATGCTCGGGCAAGACTCAGAATGGGGAATAGAGGCAGTCAGCCGGCCGGGAATAAAGGGAAGGGGGTACCTTTAGGGTCCCCAGGGAACATTCCTCTAAATAATCCATTGGGAAACATGTTAAAACATTGGGCTAAAAGTAATTGGACCAAGGGAAAGGGTAAAAGAAAATGATCAAATATTGTTATGTTTAGACAAAAAAAAAAAAAAGGGGGGCATTTTGCTGCCAAATATATTCTGGCCAAAATATAAGGCAGATAAGAGTTGGCTTTGTGCTGACCTCATGTGTCATGTTAATAAAAATAAACCTTTTTCCAAGGCAGAATTGAACTGTGCCATGTGGTGGCTGCAGGGAAAAAAGAAACTAAAACCTGGGGTATGCATTCCCCCACCTTATGGTTTCCCCTCCCCCACTGGGGTGGGAACCATTAAAGCCTGAGGTTTTGGTGGAAGCAGTCTATGCCCCCAGGCAATTGGAGAGCCAGTTAATGCTGACTGCTCCAGTAATTACAACCCACCAAAAGTTAAAAAAAAAAAAAAATGGAGAGATTTCCAAAAGTTTCTGTTTCTAAAGGCTCTTAAAGAAAGGAAGGTAAGAATCATTAATAAAAAGCCTAGCAAGGCTAGCTGAATAACAATTAACTTGATTCTTAAAATCTGGTTTATGTAAATATCCCTTTCTTCGGAGAAGAAGGGGAAATGGGAAAGAGGGCGGCTATGAGAGAAAGAGAGAGACTGCATCCACCTAAAATAAAATTGGCTGTATCCATATCCCCAAAGAACGATGAAAGTTGAGGTCTGAAGTCAAGTGGTCTCAGGCTGGGAGACTGGAGTGGCCCACATGCATGAAAAGGGTGAGTTTGCCCTGCGGGTTGAGGGTGGGCCTTCCGCCTCAATGCTCTAGAAAAGTTTTGCCGCCTCAGGACCCAGAGGGTGGAGCACATTCCCAGGGGAATGCGAAAAGCCTGGCTGCCACCCCACTGTTCAGAGAAGGTAGAGCCTTTACCCCGAAGAGGCAGAGTCTGGGTGGCACCCCGATGTTTAAGAAGGGTGGGGCCAAAAAGGTAATCTCCCCAACATCACCCCAGACTTTGAAAAGAAAAGGGCTGCCACAAAAGCCTCTAAAAAGGGTTGGACTCCCACTCCCTCAAGCCCCAAGAATACAATGTCATTCTGTTAATAACTCAGACTTTAAAAGGTCAGCTATATAAAGGAATTTTAGCCTAATATTCAGAGAAGATCCAAAAATCGATGAATGGCTGAATAAGCCATTAGAGGAAATATTCAGAGAGTCAACAAGCCAGGGAGGAAACAGACAAAAGTGAGATAGAGAAGTAATTGGAGCAGTTTAAAAAAAAAAAAAAAAAAAAAAGGAGGAAGGAAATTTGTAGCATGGGGTTTGTGTGATTCTCTGTTCATATACTTATGTGGGGCTAAACAGGTATTAATAAATACATTTACATATTTTAGTGTGCTGTGTAATTAAGTCTAAAGCATGTGGAAGCTACATTTAAAGTCCCTTAATGTGTGTATCAGGGTATATAGAAAGTTATATGCACATTTTTTAGGACTGTATTTGGATGCATTCTGAGAGTTAAAACTTCATGAATCTAATGGGAGTTTAAGTTGTATGTTTACACAGGAATGTGGGATAGTTGTATTTGTATGTAATAAAAGCATGTAATATAATTACGTAGAAGTCTTTCAAACTGTGAAAGTTTGTCAGTGTGTAATTTAAAACTTGGCAAAAATTTCCTGTGTACTCATCTATAGTAAACTGAAGCTATTTCTTTGTGTCTTTATAGCGTATACTAGTTTGTGTGTACTCTAAAGCTGGGCAATTGTGTGCAGTTTCACAATAGTGTGAAAAATGAAAAAAAAAGTGAGAAAAACTGTGTAAAAGTTTTCTATGTATGTGTAACAGTAGTGTATTGGCTATACATGCTTGTAAATGGGAATGTATGTCTGTTTCGTATGGTTATGAGTGTGTATATAAGTTATATGTGTCTGTATTACAGATATATGAGACTGTGTATTCTTGTAAAAAGCAGAATAATTTTTCTGATATATTTTGGGCAAAAGCAAAAGGTCCATACTCAAAGTGCAAGTAAATGTTCCTATAAAAGGGTTTAAGGTTCACTAAAGCTGAATTAAACAAACTTAAAACAGTGAATGGTTCATATCTCTTCCCAGGTCTCCATTTGGTAATGCCAGGTTGCTATCTTAACATTAAGTCTAATAGGAATAAAGACACCACATATATTGTCAAATACTACACACCAAGGCTTGTTCTCCTCTCCCTGGAGAGTGGGTTTTTACTCATCTAACAGCAAAACTTGTGTGTATGTTCAGGGTATGCATATATGTGAATCACGTATATTCAAGCATCACTAAACTAGGTGTACTAAAAACTGAATTTTAAGTTAGCATTTAAGAGTGGTAAGCCTTTTTATGTTCATTAATCTTAGGTTATTGTAAATTATTGTTGTTCTTTAGTCTAATTGTTCTAGCCTGAAATGTTGGTAAGTTCTTGCTGCTCTTCATGCACATGACTTCAGGAGTGTCTGTACCTAAAGCAGGTATTAGCAGTTTTACACTAGGGGAATCATTAGAGGAGTGCAAGCCATGTGTAATTTAGTACTTAGGCAATTACAAGGTGTAGGCCTTTGGTTTTTGGTTTGCCTTTCCCCAGGAGGACTGGAGAGCTCCCCTCCCTAGACACAAAGGATCTTTTTCTTAAGAATTATATACTGGCCTTGTCTTCTACTTTATCATCTCTCAGGCACCGTGGACTGCTGGCTCAGACCCCGCCTCTTGAATTTGCTGCCCATCGACATCAGCCTGGCAGCTGGGTTCTGATCCAGTCGTGGAAAGAATCCAAACTTCAACCGATCTGGGAAGGACCCTATCAAGTCTTGCTGACAACTGAGATGGCAGTCCGAATGGCAGAAAGAGGCTGGACTCATTACACACAAGTGAAGGGACTGGTGCCTGAACCAGACGATAAGTATCCAGCAACTCAACCTGAATCCTGGAAAGTGACTCCTACCTCAGATCCCCTAAGGATCACTTTAAATAGGCAACAGTTAAAGGAACGTATTAGAAGGGAGAAAGGGCTGGATTAAACCCTATGTTTGCATTGTGCTCTGTGTATAGCTTAATGATGAAATTGCTTATGCTGATCATAATGTTCTATATTCAAGGAGTAACAGGTTCTGCTAAGCTGGTTATAAGTGTAGTCAAAGGCTTAAAGTCTCAAACTGTACAATTTGATGTTTGTCAAGTAATGAGCTGTAAAAATCTAAAACATCAGCAACAACTGAGGGAGGAATATAAGCATTTATGTAAGCAGACTGTTCAAATAGAAAGCAAGATTGTTGGGGGGCGAACATTTGAGAGTATAACTTATGAGACACCTAACCCCTGTTATTCTTGGAACACTGCTTGGTGAACCACACAGTATGAGGGATGGGTCTTACCCAGGTTGGAGGAAAAACCATTAAGGAAAACTTGGCTGGAATTTAACTCTCCAGTACAAATTGACCCCAAGGTCATTAGAATACTTAAGACCAAAGACTTAAAGCAAACCACAGAAATAGAGACAGGTTATGGAAATACAAATGCCTGGGTAGAATGGGGCAAACATACCATCCAGAGTCTAAACAGAAGTGACTGTTATGCTTGTACAACCAAACAACCCACTGTTCAGATTATGCCCTTCCCCTTGGGGATGAAAAAGCATGAAAGGGAGTTTAAATGTATAACACTCCTCTTTCAAAATGCTACTCCTGGTGAAAGTTGTAGTACGTGGTCCTCCCTTTTCCCTCCAGTCCAGGAGGGAAGTGTCATTCCTGGTATAGTTAACCTCTGTAGTACCCAGTCAATGAGGAAACAGGGGAGGGACTTGCGAATTAGGAGTAGGAGATTTAAACATCGTCATTCTCTTCCTCTGGCGCGCCAGCCTTCCGCGTGTTTGGCTGGACGCCCCATCTTGCAAGATCGTAAATAAATTCTTTTCTCCTCCAGAACCGAGAGAGCGTTTATTCCCTTACAGGTACCACTTTATTTCCGACACCACTACCTAAAGACAATTGCTATAAACATTCTAGAACATTTTCTTTTGCTCCTTTTCTCCCCCCTAATGTTTGGTATTTTTATATTGTTGTTGTACTATATATATAATTTTGTATTCTGGTTTAACATTATAACCTGAACATTTTATTTTTTAAATTCAATTTTTTTGAATAGCTTATATTTTTACATGGTCAGAAATCGAATCTATATAAAAAGGTACACACTGGAAAGTCACATTCTTACTCCTGTCCTAGTCTACGCTGTCGCCCCAACCCCCCTTGTAGGTAACCGTTGTTATTCATTTCATGTGTATCCTTCTGGTATTTCTTTATTCAGATACAAGCATATATGAATAAGTATTCTTATTTGTCTCCCATTTCTTATTTTAAAAGTATTATGCTGTATCTCTTATATACCTACCTTTTTTCTCACTTAACAATAGATTCTGGACATCTTTTCATATCAAAATAGTTTCCTCATTCTTTGTTTATAGCCGTGTAGTATTCTGGGTGTGAACTGTGCTATATTTAATCAGGCCCTATTGCTAGACACTTGGAGTGTTTTCAGTCCTTTGCTATTCCAAACAATGCTGCAGTGATTAACCTTGAACTTTCCTAGTTTTGTACATGTATAGGTTTCTTGGTAGGATAAATTCCCAGAAATGAGATTGCTGGGTTACAGGATTTATTTTGTATTTTTTTGGTAACTTTTTATAATTTTGTTAGCTAAATTGTCTGTCATAATGGTTGTACCATTCTGCACTTTAACCAGTAAAGTATGGGAGTGCTTGTTTCTTCACAGCTTTACCAAGACAGCGCTTGTCAAACTTTTATAGTTTTGCTAATTTGCTAATTATGAAATAGTTCATCATAGTTTAATTGACATTTCTCTTATTTAACATAATCATTTCAGAAACATTTTTAATCTTTAGAAGTGTTAATACAGTTTTATTGAAGACAGTTATTGAAGTGAGAAATACTTTTGCTGCAATTATAGAAATTACTATACGTGTCATTAGAAGGTTTTTGCAGGTGGAAAATGGGTCTGGACCTCTGAGGAACTCAGTCCTGCCTATTCAGTCCTACTAAGCGAATATCTAACCCTACAGACAGTTGCCTTCCTTTACTTCATACCAGAACTTTCTATGAGAGAGAAATAAAGACCCTTCATATTTTCTCTTTATTTTTATTTCACTCCTTAATTTCTACTTTGTTGACTATAACAAAGTAATAATAGGTCACTAACTCTGGTTTGTGTAGCCTGATTGTCCTCATTGCCTTACTGAAAAGTGGAAAATTGTCCTTTCTGAGCTGACTCTGTAACACTGATCTCTTAAATTTTGTGTATGAAGATTTCAAAAGGCCAAATCCACTTTTTTTTAATCATCATTTTATTGAGATATATTCACATACCACGCAGTCATACAAAACAAATTGTACTTTCGATTGTTTACAGTACCATTACATAGTTGTACATTCATCACCTAAATCAATCCCTGACACCTTCATTAGCACACACACAAAAATAACAAGAATACTAATTAGAGTGAAAAAGAGCAATTGAAGTAAAAAAGAACACTGGGTACCTTTGTCTGTTTGTTTCCTTCCCCTACTTTTCTACACATCCATCCATAAACTAGACAAAGTGGAGTTTGGTCCTTATGGCTTTCCCAATCCCATTGTCACCCCTCATAAGCTACATTTTTATACAACTGTCTTCGAGATTCATGGGTTCTGGGTTGTAGTTTGATAGTTTCAGGTATCCACCACCAGCTACCCCAATTCTTTGGAACCTAAAAAAGGTTGTCTAAAGTGTGCGTAAGAGTGCCCACCAGAGTGATCTCTCGGCTCGTTTTGGAATCTCTCTGCCACTGAAGCTTATTTCATTTCCTTTCACATCCCCCTTTTGGTCAAGAAGATGTTCTCCATCCCACGATGCCGGGTCTACATTCCTCCCCGGGAGTCATATTCCACGTTGCCAGGGAGATTCACTTCCCTGGGTGTCTGATCCCACGTAGGGGGGAGGGCAGTGATTTCACCTTTCAAGTTGGCTTAGCCAGAGAGAGAGGGCCACATCTGAGCAACAAAGGCATTCAGGAGGAGACTCTTAGGCACAAATACAGGGAGGCCTAGCCTCTCCTTTGCAGCAACTGTCTTCCCAAGGGTAAAACTTATGGTAGAGGGCTCAACCCATCAAACCACCAGTCCCCCATGTCTGTGGTCATGTTAGCAACCATGGAGGTGGGGTAGGCGAATACCCCCGCATTCCCCACAGGCTCCTCAAGGGGGCACTACATCTTTTTTTTTTTTTCCTTGTTTGTCTTTTTTCTTTTTAACTCTCCCTTCTTTTTTAACAAATCCACTTTTGTGAATGCAACATGTGTAAATTTTAGCCCACATATTATTTTCAGGATTTTTTTTGTAGCTTTATAAACTAATATAAATTTAACATAAGAAATAAACCCCAAAGGCTGTGACTAATATTGATTCAGAATGCAAGCACCTTCAATGGCAATAGATGCAGAATAAAAGTTTTGCATTATTGGAAGAGAGGAAGAAATGAATACCATGGTTGTAACTTGTGTGTTATAAAACCAATGAGGCTGCAAAGACTGTTGAAGCTTTCAGTGCTTGGGAGATCACAGTGCTACCGAGTAAAGAGAATGAAGTATAGGCAATTGCTTTTAGCATCAATTCCCTATCCTGTAAAACTATTCTACACTTAATCATCTTAGTCATAAATGTTCCTTCCTCATTGCCCTGATAGATTAAGAGTCAGAAACTCTCTGTTCTGATCCTGTCTTAAACTGATGTTGCCTGTGCCTTAGTTTTTCCATTAATGAAGTAACCTACTTCCTGCAACTTTAAAAACAGTTGAATGTTGTTAAAGGTAAAACAAACAAACAAAAAACACAAAAACAAAACCAAAAAAACTCATTGAAAGGTTTTGAGCTTGGGATACACATATCAGTGTTGGTGAAGAATAAATGTGTTAAAGAGAGAATACCCTTTCCATAACACTTCTCACAAAGGGACATGCTTATCCTTCTGTTGCAGCCAATCTCAAGCAGGTTCTGTGAGAGTGTTAAGCCTTATAGAAAATGATTTGAGTGATTCTTTTCTCAATTCTCCTAAGGATGGTGTATGGCTAGTATTATTCTAGAGGGATAGGAGAAAAATTACATACTCTGGTGGAACTCAGATGGAGAAAGGCTGTGTCTAGAGTATATCATATGAGGGAATTTGTTAGCTGTGTAGGTATCTTAATGGAGTTGATCACATGAGTTCTTGCTCAGAAGCTGAAGGGAAGCTGGTTGTGTTGCTGACTATAAGGGGTTACTATCTGGAGTGCTCAGCAATATGTTTATCATCATTTCTCATTTGTCTTTTATGTGTTGAAAGCATCCAGTGGATAGAGGCCAGGGGAATCACAAAATATCTTGCAATGCACAGGACAGCTCCCCATGACAAAGAGCTGTCTGGCCCCCAAAGTCAGTAATGCCAAGGTTGAGAAATCTGACCCCTCATACATTATTGTTAACATTGAAATTGTTATCACATAGACTTCTTATTCCATCTTTTATCATTATTTATGGTAATAAAATCAATACATTTATAAAAGTAGAAAGTAGAAAATTCCTGAAACTTCAGCTCTCAAAGAGAGCTGCTGTTATGGTTTTCATCCAGACTTAGGGTATTAGGATATTAGCAGACATATAAATATATTAATAAATTCAAAACAAAAAAAGGCATTGTACCAGGCACTTTTTCTGTAGCTTGATTTTTGCATTAGGACATTGTGCTATATTAATACTTCTATTCCATTGTGTGGATGCACTACAAATTTACCTCTCCAATCCCTTGTTGATTAATATTTGGCTTTTTCAAATGTTTCATTATTATGAACGGTGCTGCAGTGAACATATACTTAAGTGTAAATCTCTGGGAATCCTTGAGAATATTTATGTGGGATATTCTTTGAGAAGTAGAATTTCTGGGTCAAAGGTTATGATCATTAAAAAATTTTGAGAAATATTGCCATGTTTCTTCCAAAAATGTAATAGAGACCTTTTTTGAAGGTAATTGAGCAACATTTAAAAAGAGCCATAGATAGAATAATATGTTATTTCTAGGACCATAGCCTAAGGAAATAGTCCAAAATATGTAAAAAGCACAAAGGTATCCTTTCACTTATTAATTATAATGGAAAGAAAATTTGAAGTAACTTTTGAATATCTAATGAGAAAATGGTTAAGTAAATTATGCTCTATCCATTTGGACTGTCTTGAAATCTTAAAAACCATGGTTATAGAGAGAGTGCAGTGATTCTTTAAGTCATTGTCAGCTGAAGAAGCAGAATTCGAAACTGTTCACTATGGTTACAACAAAACATGAAATAGCACACATGTTTAAAAAAAGTAGGGAAAGAAATACAAAAGGAAAATAAGATAGATGTGTCAGGGTAGTGGAATGATGGGATGATTTTTCTCCTAAATTGTACGTTTTATTCCTTTCAGGATTTAAAAATAGTATTCATAAAAATGTTGCTGCCTCGAGATAAAATGTTGATTGGTGTGGAAAAGATGAGTTAAGATTTCAATCCACAGGCCAACATTTGACTAAAAAAAGGGAAAACCCTTTCATCTGTTCTCAGCCATGCTCCCCATGTGTTCTTTGTACTCTTTAATGGTTAAAGAATAAATGATGATGATTAGTGTGAATCTCGAGTTTATGTGAACTAATCTGGGTAAAGCAATCTTGGGAGTCGTGGCGTGGAACAAATTATCTATTTGTTCCAACCAGCATTTGGAAAACTATCTCAAGGGAGAAAGAAAGTGGTCATAATAATATCCTTTCTTTTCTTTTCTTCAGCCAGCTGCTATATTTTAATGTTATAATGTGGGCAAATCTCCTCATTTGTGGTGGTGGGGCCCTTTATGTTTAAGTAAGGTAGCTTAATATTAAAGGCCATTTCATATTTATTAAAACAGTATCAAATTTGTTGGTCCCCAAATTATCTGGTTACTTGCAACATTTAAATCCAAATGTTCAAAAAATTCAGTTCTGATTGAGTTGCAGAAATTTCTGGATGCCATGATCAGAAATTAATGTCAGTACTATACTTCAATAGTTTGATTATATATATATATATATATATATATAAAACTTAAGCTGAGAAGTATGAAAAGAACCTGATGTATATGGTATAGCAAGCACAATTTTTAAAAACATTGCAGTAATCACAGGGAGAATTCATTATATTTTTTGGAACATGTTTTTCTTTCTTTCCTTTGACGTGACTTGTATGATGTCTTTGAGTCTGAACTTTTTATAATGTTGGTACCTCAATTACTGAGTTGAGAACTGATTTAGTAATGGCAAGCACTATTGCCAGAGACTGCTGGCACCAGCAATTTTCTCAGCCATTTCTGTTTCCTGGTGTGATCATATAAAAGAAGCCTTTTCGGACCAGGTTTGGACTGAGTTGAAGATGGAGCGTGTCTCCTGTAATTGCGTGCCTTGGCCTCTTACAAAGTGACTTTCTTTCGGAAGTTTGGGATGGGGGATCCAGCTGGGTATGTTAAAAGTACTGTTGAGTGGATTATAATTCCTTGGAAGGCCTTTCAAGCCCTTTTTCCTATACAAATCCATTTCAGCAAGTGAATAGATATTAGGCATTTGGCCCATTCTGGTATTGTAAAGATTGAAAGGGTACTTCAGTCTTCTTTTTTCCCATAGCAAAAACAAAATGTGAGTGGATTGGATGTTGAACAATAGTCTTTATATTCTTATGTCTCTGCTGGAACTATGCAGAATTTTTCATTCATATGTTCACATTAGTACTTTAGGGCTTTCAAGCATTCAGCACTAATAAGTCTTAAGCAGAGTCACAAGAGAACAGTAGTGCACAATATTTTGAGGATGGAGGAAAAGGCTCGGTACAACATTCATAAAGAGGACTTTAAAATATTCTGCTTCTTGAAATCATCATTTAATTAAAAGCTGTGTTTTCTTGCTAGCTGGGTACATGGCAGGATATTGTCCTTATTTTGAGCATCTGAATCCAACCAAAGCTGCTTTTTTCTGTCTGATTTCATCTTTCAACTCTATACTAAATAATATTTTTAAACTAAAAATTGTTCTGGAAATAAGCACAGTCTCTCTTTTGCAGCTCAATAGTGGCTTACCAGACAGCTGGGGACAATAGTCATACTTTTGATGTCACAGCCATGTTCAAGTCTATTGGGATTTTCCTTGGGATCTTCAGTGGATCTTTTGCAATGGGCGCTGCTACTGGAGTGGTGACAGCTTTAATATCCTTTTATTGTGTTTATTTTTTCAAGTTAACCTAAAATGAAGTAGGTAGATGCTGTGTTCAGTGGTATCTCCGAGTTCCCTAATTGGAATTAGGTTATAATTATTAACCTTATAACGAAATACTTGGTTTGATAATATTAGGCAATATTTACCACTAAATAAATAAAAGAATTTCACTATATTACACAGGGCTCAGTGCCCTAAAGCTTTAGCTACTAAAGTCTAATTAGGTACCATAGCCCTTTGGGGGTAAGTTTTAAGGTTGTAGATTTAAATTGATACAAAGGTAGATATATTTCATAGATCCTCCATGTGTTCTGTGCTGTTGGTTGGCCTGGTAGTCTTTTGCTCTTTGTTTAATAGGACAAATGGGAAATGTAAGACCCTGAAGCCAAACAAACAAAATGTGGTTCCTGGGTTAGGATATATGGGATCACATCTCAGCTCTCACTGATTTTCCCTGCTCTACATTCCTGGGTTGTAGTGCTGGCACTGCCACTGATTAGCTATCAGAAATACTCAGTAAGTCATTTTTATACTTAGCAAGTCATTCAGGCACTTATTTATTGATTACCTGCTATATGCCAGATAGATGCTATGCTAGGTTCTGGGTATCAAAGATAAACAAGACAAACATGGCTCCAGCCCTCATGGAGCTTACAGTGTAATGACAGACACAAACACATTGGAAGCTTTTACACTTCATCTCTTTGAATCTCATTGTAGGAAAGTGGAAGGGAGGGGGGGAGATGAGTGAGACTAGAAGATCTTGAAAGAGTTTCCAGCTTGAAAACTTCTGAGATATTTTTATGTAAAACGAATATGTGCTTTATTATTTTTTTAAGGATCTCCTAAGTTGACTGTACTTCAGCTTTGTGTTAGAAGACTTGTTTTATGACTTTTTGCAGGTGAATTAAGGCATAAAGAGGAAGTGAGAAGAGTTCTGAGATAGGAACCAGAAAGGATATCTCTTTCCCATTACAAGTTCCTTGAGAGTAGGAAGTATATCTTGCTAACCTTTTCGTAGTAGTACACATTTGCTGAAGGAAATCTAGATTCTAGCCTAAGATAGGTCACAACTTGACATGGGTCCCACTGCTATCAACTGACAATTTTTAGACTTGTGTAAGTAGAAAAAGTGCCTCAGTTTCTTCATCATCAAATGCCCTACATCACAGAGGTGCTAGAGGACAAAATAAATATGAAATGACATGTTTTTATAAATGTCAGTTTCTGTAATTATGGAAGCTGTCTTGCTTTGGGTCACAAAGCAAGCGTCAGAGTTCAAATGTTGCGCATTTGATCTGTTGCTCCAGTTTCTAGCTGACCTTTACTGCATCGTTTCTGGTAAGGGATGTGCTACCCATAAAACAAGTGGATTGACTAAGCTGTAAGACTTCCTTATTGAAGGGAAGAGTGCTGACTCCTCAACAAGACGCTCATTTTAAGAGTTCTTCATTTTGGTGCCTGTTAATTCTGTGTGTTTTGTTAGAGATGCTAGAGAACCCTTCTTTTGCTTTTGCAGTTGCCTTGTTTAGACTGTTACCAACCCTAACAGTCTTACGTAACAAAATTCACCAAATTATGGGAGTTCCAGTTATTGGAGACTGGCTTTTTCTTCTTGATGTCCTGGAGTACCTTCCTCTTGGCTGAGGCATGGGGTTTCACAGGTAGGTTACTTTATCCTTTCGATTTTAGAGTGTTAAAACATTTTCAATGTAAGTGGTTCCTCTCAACAAAGTAAGTCACAAATGAAAATTTGTGTGAAACCTACCTCTCTAAAATGAGTCTTCACTGTAAAAGCCAGGAACCATCCTTTTACGTGAACTTGGAATACATTGTTTTTATAGGTGTGGTTGCAGTATTGTTTTGTGGCATCACACAGGCACATTATACATACAATAATTTGTCCACGAAGTCTCAGCATAGAACTAAACAGGTAAGAAAAACTTTAGTTTGTGAATAAACTTTTCTTCCTTTCGCCATAACAGAAGTATTTTTACTTAACCTTTGATCTGTTTAAAATGATGGCTAATAATTTCAGCTCCTTTTCCTTTCACTGGAGAAATAAACAGGTTTGGCAAGTTGAAGGGTAACAGCTTTTAGGGTAGAGATGGGTCTGCAGAATAGCAGGGTCTGTTAGTATTTTTTCTAAATTAATGGCTTTTAAGTGGAATGTTTTGGAAATTCATTATGATCTGACCAGAGCTACTGCTGTGTGATATCAATAAAATTAACTTTCTTCAGTGTTCCTTCAGGCACTAGGAAGCTGCTATGTGTCCAGGAATGTCGGGACTACATCAGTGGGTCAGACTTCATATGGGACTGAGTGACCAATTGTGCCAGGGTACCTGAAGGGAATTAGGAAGGAGATAGGCATAGAATTTTCCAGTCTCAGGAGGGATACAGGATGAATACATGAACAATGTGGAATGTCTGAAATAGAAACAAATGCCTATTTGATTATGGTTCTGTTAAGAAGTGGAAGCTTTGAGTTTTGCCAAGTTATTAGAACACAGTGAGATTGCCTTGGAAAGGGCTAATGGCAAGGCAGGAGCAAAGGCACTTTTTTTCTTTTCTTTTTTGGAGCCACAGATTTAGTTTATTACCTGTGCTTTTTCCCAACCCTTCAGAAAAGACTTGAGTTTTTTCCCCAAAACAAATACATTGGGGTTACAGGTCTTTTTTTTTTTTTACACAAATTAATTCAGTACATTAAGAATAGAGAAGACACTCTTGAGGGGTTCAGCATTTTTCTAGGCAGTGGGGTAGAGAATTAAAAAACAAACAGGATAAGGGCTTCCTAACTTGTTGCTGATATGAAGCTTGTTTACTTAAAAAAAGAAAAACCAGACTAATAATACAAATTCTAGATTGGGTGCTTCAGATTATATGTCATGTAAGAGGTCAGAAAAGGGGGAAATGATTTTAGGCTTGAGGAGCTGGCAAGCTATCATAGAGGACATGACGAGCCTAGAAGGATGGGAAGGTTTCAGAAAGGCCTAAGGGAAACTGTGCTGGTAAAGGCAGGAATAATGATAACATTTGTCAGTATGGTTTAGTTTAGTGCAAGGCTATATTGCAAGGCAGTCTCATTTAGTGCAAGGGGTGACAAGCTTCTGCTCTCAGGCTAAATCCAACCCATACCCTCTTTTGTAAAGTCTGGAAGCTAAAAAAGCTCTTTACATATTTAAATGGTTGAACAAAAAAATCAAAAGAAGCTTTATGTTTCATGACACATAAAAGTTATATCAAATTCAAATTTCAGTGTCTGTCAATAAAATCTTCTTGGGACACAGTCATGCCCATTTGTTTCCATATGGTCTGCAGCTGCTTTTGTGCTACAACAGCAGAATTGGCTAGTTGTAACAGAGACCTTTATGGCTTGCAAAGCCTAAAATACTTATCATCCAACCCTATACAGAAAAAGTTTGCCAACCCTTGGTGTTGTGGATTAAAGCTTGGACTCTGGAGGGTGGTTTCAAATCCTCGTTTTACTCCTTGCTAGCTGTGTGACCTGGGGCACTTTACATAACTTCTCTGTGCTTCAGTTTTGTCCTCATTAAAATGGAGATGATAATAGTACCTATCTTATGGAGCTGTTGTGAGATTAAAATGAGATAATGCATGTAAAGCCCTTAGCCTAGTAGTGGGCACATAGTAAAAACTTAGTAAAGCTTAGCTAATATCATTAGCTAAATAAATAGTAATGGTAAGTATATTAAATAATTTAAAGTACGTTAGGTATACTTACTTCCATTTTCATTCCCATCTTTCATTAATAAGGCAACCACATTTTAGAAAGGTTAAATAACTTACCCAAAGCCACACAGCAGCAAGTAGGGAACACAGGATTCCAGTTGAGGCATTTTGACCCCTGAGTCTAGGTTCTAACCACTACCCTGTTGTTGTGGGGCAGAGGGCTCATGTTAAGAAGCAGTGGTCGATAACTATGTCAAATAGAGGGATGCCAGGTTATGGAGGGCCTTAAATTCATTCATTCAGTAAGTCATGTATGCCTGCTTTGTTAGCAACACTTGACTAGACAGTAATATGAGAGAGGGGTGGGCACAGAGCAGGGGAGGGTGCAGAGCACAGGACTAAAATACATAGGCCCTGTCCTTGGAAGCTTACTTCCTGAATGAGGGTTAAGCCCACATAAAAAGTGAAATCACACAGAAAGGCAGTGATACAAGAGGTGTCATGAGGCCCTCTGTGACGGGATAAAAGAATTTGAAGTGGATTCTTAAGAGGGAAGTGTTTTGAAACTGCTGTTTTGGGGAGAGATTCATTTTGGTGGGGATGTGGAAGAGGGGAGGTGCATAGGGGAAAAGCTGGAGGCAGGGATACCAGCTAGGATCCTTTTGCAGCATTATGGGTAGGAAGCAATGAAAGCTAGACTAGGGCAGTGGAAAGGACACAAGAAACATTCCCAAAGGAAAACTGACAGGCTTTGGGGAAGAAGGATAAGAGTGACCAAAAATGGGGATTTGGAGAGGGAAGCTGATTGGGGGAAGTGAGGTGGTAACATTTCTGGCTTTTTCCATGGGACTAGAAATGTCGTCCCTACATTCTCTCCCCTCTGAATCACATATTTTAGAGTATATACGTGAAATTTATTTAAAGTGACTGTTTTATTATCTTAGTAATACTCATGTTTTCAAATTATGTAACTTATTTTTTTAACTGGACTAACATTGCAAAATTTTGTTTCAGTTGTTTGAGCTTCTCAATTTCTTGGCAGAGAATTTCATCTTCTCCTACATGGGGCTGACACTGTTCACCTTCCAGAACCATGTCTTTACTCCAACAATTGAAGTAGGAGCATTTGTATCCTTTATTATGTGTTCTATTTTGAAAACAGTTTTAAAAATTGAACTTTTCATGTGTTCTTAAGGGGTGGTGTGGTTGATAAAAATACATTTAAATATATACAAATTTCCTCTGATAAACCAAACAAGGATTTCAGCCTGCTTTTTCTTTTTGCAAAATGCTAGGATGGCATTTTTGCTTATTGCACACATAGTGTTGAAATGGCAGGAAAAAAGGCTCCTACCATCCTGCCAACCCCAAAAGATAAAACTGTTTGTCCTCTGTTATTAAAGGGAGGAAGGAGAGAATGGATACTGAGGAACAGTTAGCAGTCTGTGCCACAGGGCAGCAGTTAAAAAATGAGAGGTTGAACAAGACTGTTTTTGTCCTTCTCCTTCCTCCCCACCACCTCTCCTGAGTGAATTGAATCTTTAAAAATCATTTGAAATGGAGAAGCTGAGTATATGAAAAAGATCAATCAAAGAACACAGGAGGAGATAGAATGCAAAGCATAGAGAGAGGGATTGGCCTTTAGCAGGAGGAGGGACAGCTCCATCATTGTCACAGGGGAGGTTGGGGTACATAGAGATGAAAGTATGTTTGTGAGACTGAGTTCCTGTCTGATGGATTCTAATTTTATCTGTAAAGGAGGAGGTGAGATGATCTGCTGAGAGAGATAGAGAACAGGTGGCATATCAGTTATCTAGCCTGTAACAAATTACCCTAAAATGCAGCAGCTTTAAACAACAGACATTTATTATCTCACACAGTTTCTGAGGGTCAGGAGTTCAGGAGCAGATCAGCAAGTTGCTTCTGGCTCCAAGATTGCTCATGAAGCTGTTGGCTGGGGCTGCAGTTTGTGAAGATTTCACTGGGACTTGAGGAGCCACTCCAAGCTGACTTATTTGGCTGCTGGCAGTAGGCTTCAGTTCTTCACCTCATTGCTCTTTCTGTAGGGCAGCTCACTACATGGCTCCCTTCCCCCAGAGTGAGTGAGCTGAGAGAACACCAAGATGGGAGTCATGGTGTCTTTTATAATAACCTAATTTTGGAAGTGGCATACCATCATCACTTCTGCCATGTTCTGTTGATCCCACAGAGCAACGCTGCTACAGTAT
Source organism: Choloepus didactylus (assembly GCF_015220235.1). Taxonomy (NCBI): domain Eukaryota; kingdom Metazoa; phylum Chordata; class Mammalia; order Pilosa; family Megalonychidae; genus Choloepus; species Choloepus didactylus. The sequence goes on from NC_051335.1 coordinate 6,842,012, forward strand.
GAGAGTGAACTGCATAGGGGTGTGAATACCAAGATCGTTGGGGACTATCCTGAGGGCTGCCTTCCACAGGTGCTAGGTTTTGAGGAGGGTGGAGAAAGTTTGTGAGATTGTCTTGGTAGAGTGTAGAAGAGTGAGTGGACTAGAGAAGTGCAATAGGATTGCTGAGCAGTATTAGGGACCCATTTGAGTTTGCAGAATAGGTATTAACAGTAGAAACAGTTTGTCCTGTTGTGTAACTTTGTCCAGGAGTGCTTATCTGTAAGCATGGAGAAAAGAGATAGTTGGGTCCATCCAAGGTTAGGTTTTTTTCAAGCAGGTGCAATGGGAACACAGAGAAGGGCAAACAAATTTAGGCTACTGAGAAGAGTATTATTAAAGTGATGGATAAGAAGGGAAATGAAAAAAGAGGACAGATTGAGGGAAAAGTACAGGGATCATTGGACTGGAGGTCCCTGTGATATAGAAGAATGATCAGAAAGGATAGTTGAACAAGAAACATGGAAAGAGATTGTGGTCAGAGAGAAAAATGTTTGAATTAGTGATTTTCAAAAGAAATATGTTGAAAAAAACCCACCTCAGAATGAAGGTTCTGCCAAAGAGATAAGCAAAAAAATAATAATAATAATAAAATGAAGACTCTAAGTAGGGTCTCTGTCAGAAAGTGAGGTATTCCTGAAGTGCCATTATGCAGTCTTAGTCCATGAATGAGTTTCAGTCAAAAAAGATAAAGCCCTGTTAATAAGAGAAGAAACTTAGCTAGAAAATTACCGTGAAATCAGTAGCTTCATATCCTGCTAGTCTTTGCGAGTGACTTGATGAACTAGTATCACTCTATTTAATTCGGAAACAAAGCTAAATGTTCTTTGTATGTTTCCATTAAGAATTGAAGTTCCTCAGTTAAAAACCCTGTCATGAAAATTGGCTCTTAATAGGAGAGATTTCTCTTTCTGGCTATGTTAGTTAGAATTTAGGTTTAGTTTGATGTGATGAAGACCCAGATGAGCTGAGATTTAAACATGATAGAAATTTCTTTCTTTCTTATGTGAAACTGTGAATTGGTATGGCAGCTGTGTCCCACAAAGTCATCAGGGACCCAAGCTTCTACTGTTGTTACCATTCTTAGAGAGTTGCCATTCTTCTTTTGGTCCAAGTAACTGTTTTATTTTCCTAGCACCTGTAACAAATACCATACATGGGTAGACTGAAACAACGGGTATTTATTGACTCATGGTTTTGAGGCTAGAAGTCTAAAATTGAGTTGTCGGCAAGGCAATGCTTTCTCCCAAAAGACTGTGGCCCTCTGGGACTGGCTGCCAGTGATTCTTGGTCCTTTGCTTTCCTGTCTGAAGGCAATGCATATGGCAGTGTCTTCTCCTTTCTCTTACGAGTTCTGCTGACTTCCAGTTTCTGGCCGCTCCTTGTGGCTTCTCTCTGTGTGACTTTTACTCTGCCTGTAAAGGACTCTATAATCTGGATTAAAGCCCAGCCTGATTCAGTTGGGCCACACCTTAACTGAAGTAACATCTTGAAGATATTTTATTGGCCATGGGTTGATACCCATCAGAATGTAGACCAAGGCCAAGAACTTGTCCAAACTGGGGTATGCAATGCAATATACCACAGTGGTTCACTCCCATGTCTGCCAATCCCCCTTTAAGGGCATGATCTGGAAGGATACACATAGTCCTTACACTGCACATCCCATTGATTACAACTACCTGCAAAGGAGGCTGGGAATTATATTCTTTTTCTGGGTAACCATGAAGCCAGATAAAAATCAGGTTTGGGTCGGGGATGTCTGCTGTTATAGAAGAAGGGAAGAATAGATATTAGGGATAACTAGTAGTCAGTCGCTGCCACATTAGCCCACATGTTTTGTTCTTTTTGTCAGGGAATCATGATTTTTTACATAAACTTTTAATTTGAAGATAGTTTTAAATTTGCAGAAAACTTGTAAAGATAATACAGAGAATTCCCATGTACGCCACACCCATTTTCCTTGATTATTAGCATCTTATATTACTGTGGTACATTTGTTACAATTAATGAACCAATATTGATAAATTTTTAACCAAAAAGTCCCTAACTTTATTCAGATTTCCTTAGGTTTTACCTAATTTCCTTTTTCTGTTCAAAGAGCCCAAGATAGATACCATATTACATTTAGTCATCATGTGTCTCTTCTCTGTGACAGTTTCTCAGACTTTTCCTTTTTTGACAGCCTTGATGGTTTTGAGGAGTACTGGTTGTGTATTTTGTAGAATGTCTCTCAATTGGAATTTGTTTGTTGTTTTTCCTATGATTACACTGGGCTTCTGTGTTTAGGGGAGGAAGACCACAGAGGTAAAGTGCATTCTCATCACATCATATCGAGGGGACATATTTATTAACATGCGTTATCAGTGTTGATGGTAATCTTAGTCACTTGGCAGAGGTGGTGTAGGTTAGGCTTCTTCACATTAAGTTACCCTTTTTTCCCCTTTCCATACAGTACTCTTTGGAAAGAAGTCACTATGTGCACCCCAAACTTGGGAATGGAGAATTATGTCTCCCCTTCTTGGGGGCAGAATATCTACATCAGTTATCTGGAACTGCATAGGAGAATTGTCTCTTCCCCATTTACTGTTTTACTCATTTAATTTATCTCACTCTGGACTCATGGATATTTATTTTATACTTTGGGTTTAATCTAACGCCACACTATTTTGTTGAAATTGTTCCATTTTGGAAACCAGTAGCTCTTTCAGTTGGCTTCTTTGTCCCTTTAACATACCCCCATCATTGTGGATTGTCTTATAAATAGACAAGTTATAGGTTTAGAGAAAATCGTGCAGAAAATACAAAGTTTTACCTTCCCTGGCCCCCACTTCCCAGCATGGATTTTTTTTTTTTGAGCACTTGCTTTCTGGTATTGCAAGATGCTTTAGGCTCACCTTGCATATTCTCTGCCTTAGCCCTGGAATCAGCCATTTCTCCAAGAAGCCACCTTTTGTTGGAGAGTGCTAGGTTTGTTTGTCGTTACTCTGGTGGTATTGCTTCTAGGCCCTTTCAGCTGACAGCAATGAAATATATGTGTATGTACTAATCCATGTGTGTGTATATATACACATGTGTAAATATTTCTATAGCAATCATCAGTGTTAATATTAAGCTAAACATGAGTTCATACCAATGTCTCCAACTTATCCATTATCACATGGATCATTCTAGCCTCCTCTCCTTGTTGATATGTAAATTCCCATTCCAAAAATGAGAAACGTGGTTTTCACCATCCACCAAGCATTTACTTAATTGTTTCAATTCCAGTATACATGCATAGCAGTAACAGAATTGTTAACCTATACCCCATGGGAATGTACTTTATCAACAAGAATATAGGGCTCATGTGTATTCCTTTTGTCTTTTGTCTTAAAATTCCAATCATTTCTAAAGTTACTTAGGTCAGCACCATTTCTCCTACCATGTTTTGTTTTAAATCTTAGGTTTTCTTTTATATGCCTTTCAGAAAATTGGGTGAAGACTATATTGTGATTCCTGAATTAAGAACTATAATTGTAAAGCAAGGGTCTCTATAGACAGTTTGACATCTGTTTTGACTTGGAAAAAAGATACTAAAATTGGTTTCTAGTTAAAGCCAATCTGAATTCACATTAAGCCTTTCCTTTGAAGCAAGTTGAAGTGTAGACTCAGGGGAATATAGCAGGACTAGCAGGAACTTCAGTGGTATGAGGTGTTTGAGCTGCCCTTTTCTTTGTTCTGAGAAGGGAAGGGGAGGTTTAGCCAATGTTACTCTTCTTCCTACCAACATTGCCAATTAAAATGAATTAACCTATTACATTAAGGAGCTTAAGATTATACCCAAGAAGTTCTGCCTTTAATATGTTTCTATTCATCTAATGAATTTCCTATATGTTAGACTTGCACTGTCCAATTTGATAGCAACTAGCCACACATGATTATTTAAATATAAATTTATCAAAATTAAATAAAATTAAAATATCAGAGCCTAGTCACAGTAGTCACATTTCAAATGCTTACCATATTGGACAGTGCAGATATAGAACATTTCCATCATTGCAGAAAACTCTACTGTACAGGGCTGAATCAAGACAGTGGAATTCAAAGATTTTGTGTTAGAAACTGAGTTCCCTAAGATATTCTTTCACCATCTTGAACGTGTAGTTTAAATAACATTAACACTAAAAGGAAATTATCCTTAACCTACTGATTTTAGATTGCTATTTTCTTGGGAAGAGCTGCCAATATTTATCCATTGTCCCTCTTACTTAATTTGGGTAGGAGAAGTAAGACTGGATCAAATTTTCAGCATATGATGATGTTTGCTGGTAGGTTATAACTTTTCTCTCTTTCCTACACCAAGAAACTACTTACAGTTTATATGCCTGTTTGATTTCAAATGAAGATTGTCTGTGGGTAATATAAGACCCCTTTAAACATTGAAATTGCAACCTCAAGGAGGAAATTCATTCCCTTCTATGGGAATTTTTTCATTTTTTGTTTCCAAATCCCAGATTCACAAAGATGTTACATGAATTGGGAATTGGGAAAGATACAGATTAATGTAGGTTCACACAAAATCCTGTAGGTGAATGTTTATAGCAGCTCTATTCATAATTGCCAGAAATTGGAAACAACCCAACTATCTGTCCTTCAATTGGTAAGTGGATAAACAAACTATGGTGCATCCATACCATGGAGTATTACTCAGCATTAAAAAGGAATGAACTGTTGATATATTCAACAATGTGGATGAATGTCAAAGGCATTATGCTGAGTGAAAGTAGCCAGTCTCAAAAGATTACATACTTTTTGATTCCATTTATATGACAGTCTTTAAAAGATAAAAACCATAGCGATGGAGAACAGATCAGTGATTGCCAGGGATTTGGCAGGGTGGCGGTAGGGTAGACTATAAAGGGGTAGACAAAGGAAATTTTGGGGGGGATGATCAGACTATTCTGTGTCTTGATTGTGGTAGTTGTTATACACCTCCATGCATTTGTCAGAATTCATGGAACTGTACACCCAAAAGAGCTCATTTTATTGCATGTAAAGTAAAAAATAAAATTAACAGTTACTAAAAGATTAATCTATTTCAGTGTCATACACTAGTTCTATTTTTTGTGTATATTTACATAGGTGAACATATGCTACATATCTGTTCATGTTTTTCTGCAGTTTTAAAATGTGCTTTCTTTCTCTGAATTTATTCTTTGGTAAAGAATTAAAAGAAAAAATACCTCTTCCATTCCCTTACAGGTCTTCGTGGTGCAATGTCATTTGCCTTGGCCATTCGAGATACTGCCATTTATGCACGGCAAATGATGTTTAGCACCACACTTCTAATTGTGTTTTTTACTGTGTGGGTATTTGGTGGTGGCACCACTGCAATGTTGTCATGCTTGCATATAAGGTAAGTAGTAACCGGAGACACTAGTTTTAATATTAAATTGCAAGTTGGTTTACTTTTCTTTTAATCATGACAAGATTTTAGGCTTTGGTGAATCTATCTATAATGTTTCCTTTTTCTCCTTCTAAAAAGTATATAGCATTTATTGCTGAAAAAATTGAAAATATGCAAAAGAAAAAGGAAAACCATTGTTAACAGCTTGAGTGATATTTTTCAAGACCTTTTGCTATGCATTATATACCTTTTCTTTTTTTAACTAAAAGGGCTGACCTGAAAAGTAGTGTTTTGTAAACTGATTTTTTAATGTAATATAGCATGGATGTTTATGCTAGTAAATATATTTTCAGCATTATTTTTAATGGCTGCACATATTAACCAAATCTCTGTTGTTGGACTTTTGTATTTTGCCTAGAATTTTGCTATTGCCATTGATACTGTGAACATTCTTAACATGTAAACATTACTGTACATTTGTTTGATTATTTCCTCAAGATACGTTCCTGGAAGTGAAATTGCTTAGTCAAAGGATATGCATGTATTTGAGGCTTTTGTTCCATATCACCAGATTGGATCAAAAAATTTTCTTCTCTCTTCAGTGTAAGAGACAGTTCAGTTTACCCAATCCCATTTAATCAATACTAGATAGGATCATTCTTTCTCATCTTTATGATCAGCATTGTTTCTAACCTAACAATCCAAGGCTGAGATTGTGAAGTCTTAGTCTTGAAATTATACCGGTTAATATATTCAATTTGATAGCTCCCTTCCATCTTGAAAGTTCTGCATTTGTTTCCATGGATACAGCAGCCTATTTTGCTAAAGCCTTTGCAGATTTTAGTTCTGTGTTTGGCTGAAACTTCATAGATGAAGAGTACTGAGCTATCAGAATCTGAAGGATCATTAGTGAAAACAGTATTTCACATTTTATAGAATCTGTTCTCCATTTCTTCATTCTTTTATTTCCTTGCCTTTCTTTTAACTTTCTGAAGACCAGCCAGCCCTAAATTTCGCTTTGAATGTTGTTACCATTGTCTTAATCTCTCTTTACTATTCAAATCTCTTTGTCATTGTTTCTGTGCTATATGTAATATAGAATGCATGAAATTAATGTTCTTATAACTAGTACCTCAAGGAGGACCTAGCATTTGTTGAGCACCTACCATGTGCTGGGCATTGAGCTAACTGCATCTTACGTATTTACCTAATCACAGTAACCCTATTTTACAAATGAGGAAATAGAGGCTCAGAAGGATTCTAAGTTGTTCAGGGTCGTACTGATAATTAAATGGTGGAGAGGAGCTCCTGGTCCCACTTAATTTCTTCCAGACATGTAACATCAATAAATGAGGGTGGTGATACTTGAAAGGACTAAGCTCTTATCTCTTCTCAAGAGTTTATGAAAGAGGTCTTTCGAATTCCACTAAGGAGAACAAAATGAAATGTAAGATAATTTCGGAAAGATAATACTCTTCAATGTACTTCTGTGTTTAAGTTAAAGCAGTTCTCTTTCCTGACTACCCTCTGCCCAAACGAAACAGGACACCCATGCTTACCACCACCCCCCAACCAAAACCAAAACCCAAAACCCACCTACTCACATGAAGTTTAATCTGTTTTACTACCTGTGAAAGCTCTTTGGCCCCATCTTGCCTGTCCTGTAGCATATACTGTGGCACTTAATTATATACATTGCCTTAGAGTTTTAGATTACTTTTCCTTCTTTTTTAAATTATTTTTTTGCCTTTTCCCTCCCCCCATGTTTGTCTAGTATAATTTTGAGGATGCAGATAAGCCCTTAAAAGTTTAAGATTCATGCAGACTTGGCTTTGAGTATTTACTCCTTCACTTACTAATTCTGTGATCTTGGGCAAACTATTTAAGCTTTTTAAGCCTCAGGTTCCTCCTCTGTAAAATATATATAATAGTACCTCCCTCCCAGGGTTGTTGTGAGGACTCAATGGGCTAATGTATGTAAAGCTTTTAGCACAGCATTTCAAATGTGCCTGTTATTCCTTCATTTGATAAATATTTCCTGAGCACCAGCTATGTGGTTCTCAACTGTAGGTGATTTTTGCCTCCCAGGGTATACTTGGTAATGTCTGGAGACATTTTTGATTGCTGCAATTGGGAGAGGACTGCTATTGGCATCTAGTAAGTAGAGGCCAGGGATGTTGCTAAATATCCTACAGTGCACAGGACAGGCTTCCCCCAGCCCAGCCGCCAGCCTTCCAACAAAGAATTATCTGGGTCAAATTGTCAGGAGTGCAAACTGTGCTCTGAGAGAGGTATAGTGGTAGTAAATTAAATAGAAAAGGTCTTTGGTCTCATAAAGGTTACCCTTCAGTGGGAGAAGACAGACAAACTAGTGAACAAATAAATGAACATGACAGTTTCAGATGGTATTAAATACTGTGATGACAATTGAACAAGGTACTGTGATAGTGACTGAACATGGAGGTATATTATATGAGTAGGTCAGGGAAGGTCTCTGAAAGGTTATGTTTGACCTCAGTCTACCTGAATCTCGAGATCATGCCAGTTAAGCAGTGATCAGGAAGAAGAGAAGTCTAGGCAGAAGGAAAAGGAAATGCAAAGGCACTGAAGGAGGAACAAAGTTGGCCTGCTTAATGAGCAGAAAAAAAGCCCATGTAGCTGGAGTATGATTGAGGGGGAGGTAGAAAATGAGATGGGCAAGGTTAGCAGGGGCTTGATATTACAGGGCAGGCACCAGCAAACCTTTCCTGTAAAGGGCCAGATAGTAAATATTTTAGGCTTTGTGGGTCATATGGTCTCTGTTCCTTCTACCCAGCTCTATCACAAAACCAGCCATAAACAATACATAAATCAATTGGCTTGTCTGTGTTCCAACAAAACTTTATTTACAAAGACAGGTGATGGCTTTTTTTTAAGCCGGCAGTGACCGTGGGTCAGAAAAATCTTGAGCCATGAAGCTGCTAACCAGAGCTGGCTCCTTTTCGAGGTTTTATTCCCTCAAAGTTGCTCCCAAAGTTAAAGCCACAGCTGCCCCTCCCAGAGTGCCTCCACATCCTCAGGATCTTGAGTTTACCAGATTACCAAATGGCTTAGTGATTGCGTCTCTGGAAAACTATGCTCCTACATCAAGAATTGGGTTGTTCATTAAAGCAGGCAGTAGATATGAGGACTCCAACAATTTGGGAACGTCTCATTTGCTGCGTCTTTCATCCAGTTTGACTACAAAAGGTGCTTCATCTTTCAAGATAACCCGTGGAATTGAAGCAGTTGGTGGTAAATTAAGTGTGACTGCAACAAGGGAAAACCTGGCTTACACTGTAGAATGCCGGCGGGATGATACTGAGATTCTCATGGAGCTCCTGCTCAATGTCGCCACAGCACCAGAATTTCGTCATTGGGAAGTCTCTGCCCTTCAGCCTCAGCTGAAAATTGACAAAGCTGTGGCTTTGCAGAATCCACAAGCTTGTATCATTGAAAATTTACATGCTGCAGCTTACCAGAATGCCTTGGCTAATTCCTTATATTGTCCTGATTATAGGATTGGAAAAGTGACACCAGAAGAGTTACATTACTATGTTCAGAACTATTTTACAAGTGCAAGAATGGCTTTGATTGGACTTGGTGTGAGTCATCCTGTTCTAAAGCAAGTTGCTGAACAGTTTCTCAACATGAGGGGTGGGCTTGGTTTAGCTGGCGCAAAGGCCAGGTACCGTGGAGGTGATATTCGAGAACAGAATGGAGACAGTCTTGTCCATGCTGCTCTTGTAGCAGAAAGTTCTGCCATAGGAAGTACAGAAGCCAATGCATTTAGTGTTCTCCAGCACGTCCTTGGTGCTGGACCACATGTCAAGAGGGGCAGCAACTCCACCAGCTCTTTATACCAGGCTGTTGCCAAGGGAGTTAACCAGCCATTTGACGTTTCTGCTTTTAATGCCAGTTATTCGGATTCCGGACTGTTTGGGATTTATACTGTCTCGCAGGCTGCAGCTGCTGGAGATGTTATCAAGGCCGCCTATAACCAAGTAAAATCAGTTGCGCAGGGAAACCTTTCCAGTACAGATGTCCAGGTTGCCAAGAACAAGCTGAAAGCTGGATATCTAATGTCGGTAGAGTCTTCTGAAGGTTTCCTGGATGAAGTCGGGTCCCAGGCTCTAGTTGCTGGTTCATATGTACCACCAACCACAGTCCTTCAGCAGATTGACTCGGTGGCTGCCACTGATATCATAAATGCAGCAAAGAAGTTTGTTTCTGGCAAGAAGTCAATGGCAGCAAGTGGAAATTTGGGGCATACACCTTTTGTTGACGAGTTGTAATACTGAAGTACATATTACAGGAGAAAGCTGAACATTTTCTCAATCCAGAGCAGCAAACACTTGAAAGTTAAAAGTCTCTAATAAAACATTTATCTTTTTTTCTCAATGAGGTGAGCTATCTTAGAATAGAAATGCAGATAATTACTCCCAGCTGACCTAAAGTAAATAAAATATTCTCTTTAAGTGTTAAAAAAAAAAAAAAAAAAAAAAAAAGACAGGTGATGCACCAGATTTGGCCTGTGGGCCATCATTTGCGGACCTCTACTATAGGGTCTTGTAGGACATATGTAGGGAGTTTTGATTTTCAAGTACAATTGAAAATCTTGGGGGATTTTTAAGCAAGGGAGTGGCACGATCTAATTTACAGTGTAAAAGAGTCACTCTAGCTGTTGTTTAGACAATGGATCCTCACAGAGTTAGAGCCAATCAGCTGGTCCTGCTTCCTTTCACATGCTTAGTGACATTCACATGTGGCTCCCTGTCATTTACTGAACATACTTGGCACTTCTCCATCACTGAGCCTTTGCTCGTACTGTTCCCTCTACCTGGAAGTCTGTTTCCCTCCCAGTAAATGACTCAACTCAACCATCTCCTCCTTTTTACCCCATTCTTTTTTGTTGGAACCACTCTTCTGTTTGCTTAACAAACTGTGTATCTCTGTTATAGTATTTATTTAATTCAGCCTTGTAATAGTAATAATACAATAGCTACCACTTTAGTGCATGTTCATGGGGTATCAAACACTGCTAAAATCTTCAGATACATTTTCTCATTTAATCCTTGCAGCAACTCTGTGTGGTGGATATTAGTACCAATTTTCCAGGGGACAAAATGTTCGTAGGGCGGCATAATTTGACTACATTCACACAGCTAGAAAGCAGCCAAGTCCAAACTTGAAACCAGCTCTCCCTCATTGCAAAGCCCCTAGGGATTACGCTATGGTTGTGTTGGTCTCGCCCACTAGTCTGTGAGCTCCTTGAGGGCAGGGGCCGTGCCTAATTCATGTCTATGCCTTGTGCCTAGTACAGTGCCTGACAAATAATAGGTGCTCTATAAATGTTTATTATATTGAATTGGCTTCAGATATGTGCAATCTAAGAATATTACCAATGTGCTATCTTCAAGACCACTAGATGTCACTTCAGCTGTATAAATGTGGTTAAAATTTACTATGACTAAGAAGGTATTAAACGGCTTCTGGCAGTTTCAGCAAAGAAATGAGTCCTTGGATTATGAATCTGGTCATGGACATCTGTTTTCAAGTAGTTGACCATGATTCACTTGCCTTCCACGTAAGGTTTTGCATCATTTTCTTCCCTTTAGTGTTATTCGTATTCTGGGATGCTACTGCTACAGCTTCTCACACTGCTATTTTTTTCTGTGTTGTCTGTAGTAGTTAGCTTAATTGATAAACATTTGAGCACCTATTGTGTGTCAGGTACTGTGCTAGATTCTGGGGATACAGAGATGAGTTGAGACATGGCCTTTATCCTCAAGGAACTCACAGTCTATTTGGGGAGACTGACAGGTAAATAACTATAATCTACTGTGCTAAGTATTAGAGGAATCTACAAAGTGCTGCAAAAGCACAAAGAAATGATTCTGCCTGAGGGGGACATAGAATGGTAAATTTGGAACTTGAAAAGCAAGTAGAAAATATGAGGGAAAGTACATTTCAGACAGAGGGAACAGCACGAGCGAAGGCATGGAGACTTGGGAAAGGACACGGATTTGGGGAGAGGAGTAGTTGGGGATGGCTAGTGGAGGGTATGTAGAGGACAGTGATGGGACATAAGGGTGCAAAGGTAGGTTCTAGTCTGTAGAGAGCTTGAATGCCACACAAAGGACTTTAGACTTGACCTGGGTTGCAAGCTGCTTTTGGAGTCTTTTGTCGAGGTCGTTAACCCAGTGAGTTCTATGCTTTAGAAGCTAACTCTAAGAGAGAGCCCTGACAACTGGAAAACCTTACAGCCAGTGGCTACAGACTCCATGAGTCAGCACGAGGGCTCGAGCTTGAGCACTTGGGATGGAGACAAGGGAAGACCTGAGAGTTTAGAGGAAAAAAACCAACAGAATTCGCAGGCATTCTTGTTTGGGGGGCAGAGAGGAGTCAACATGAACTTCTTTATAATGAAGCTGTTCCCAGGATACAGAAAGCAGGGATTTAAAGCAGGTATAAAAAAGAATTATGAAGAATCAAGGCTGATGTCTATCCATTAGCCTGTGAAAAAAACCTGTAATTGGATGCTTTTTTCAGTCATTGTAACAATGTTGCCATGAGAGGAGAGATCCAAACACAGGCAACTCCCTCCCGGAATTGCATTGTGCCAGCCTTGTGTTTCAAATAGCTACCTAGTACTACTTACTTATTCAGCAACTGGGGCAGCGTTGCTTTCCTGGCTCTGCTTATAGTGGATGTACATTCAGAGAAGGAAATGTTGTTTTTCTGACACTGGTAAGTGGGATTGCAGGAAGAGAATCATTAGTATACCTTGTTAGACTTAGAATCCAAGCTGCCATTTAAGAAAGTGTCAGGAGCCAAAAATCGACGTCAACAACTGTAGGGAAGCAAGAAAACAACCATTCCAAGCTTCGTGTTAAGAAAACAAGTCGCCTGTCATTGCACATATGTAAATAGACCTTTTTTTTTGCTTCAAAATCTTATTTGCCTTTTGTGTTTCTTCTTTAGGGTTGGTGTTGATTCAGACCAAGAACATTTGGTAAATATGTATTTGTGTTGTCTCTGGCATTTCTGTCGAATGTGCAGTCATTTGGAAAGGAAACAACCAACTGTAGACTTCAATTCACCATGATTTAGATCCTGCCCCATTTGCCTCAGCTTTGAACTGACATAATATCTGGCTTGTCTCACTGCTTGATAGAGACAAAACCAAATTTTAGGCAGCGTGTAGTTATCAAGGGTGACAGTTTTCCAAATCTGTGGGCCCTAGTGGGCTTTTGCCACCGAGGAGAGCAGTCTCTTAAGTGCTCCTGGGTTTTCAAGTGACTGCTCTGGCACGGGGAGCCTTTTTTCCACTTGGGTTTGCGCATGAAAGCTTGTCTCTGATGTAAGTCCCACTCCAGCTGCTCTTCCTGTGTAACTTTCAAATTGGATGACCAGCAGCTGCCCTTGAGAACTAACTGCCTAGAAACTGTTGAATCTCCAACCAGAATTCCCTGCCTGTTAAAGAGAATACACTTTCTTACCCTGTGCCTTAGCCTTGTCCAGATTTACTTGCTTATTTCCATGTGTCATTTCCTCCACTGTTCCTATGAACCTGAGACTGTTGAATGAATACAGTGTAACTTGGTTCCCTCTGTAGACTGATCACCTTTTTCTGGTATTTTCCATCAGTTTTTAATATTTTCTGAGCACCACTGAATACATGACTCTATTGGATATTATTTATAATGACTTGTATGAGAAATCACTGCAATTGGGTTTTGAAGGTGGGAAGCATCTCAGGGTAGCATTTGGTTTCAAAACACAGTTATTTTTCTTGTCTGAAACAAGCCCTGGTATATTTGTCTGCCGGATGTGATTAAAAAAACACACATACACACATGTTTATCAGGTTCATTTCCTAAATGCTAATTTTGTTAGCTGGTGAGTGATGAGTTTGTATGTGATATAGTAAGTACTTGCCCCGTTTTGTGGTCAGAACCTTAAAATATAATTCCATGGACTTAAAATACTTGTACAGACGAGGCTGGATAAATTTCCGTGATGCCAAGCTGCTGGGGCAGTCTTCAAGGTATAATAGCTCCTCAGTGCCTCCACCCCTGTGTCAAAACAAGAATAAAGTTATCACACAGCTCACAGGACAGATGCTTGATTACTATCTGCATAAGTCTCTACCTGCTTTGTCACCTCTGTTACCACAGGGGAGAAATGGAAATGAAGTGACAGGGAGAGAGCCAGTTAGGTGAGTACCAGTTGTGACAGGCAGAAAAAAATGATCACTTTCCCTTTGCCCTCAAAACACCAGGGATGTCTTAGTTATATTGTTTACCCAGTATTTTGAGTGTCCATTAGGAAGCACAGAGGAAAATTATAGTAAGTATGGGGGGAGAAGGGGAGTTGGGTGCACCGGAGGGTGTGTGGTGAAGGGGTGGTGGTGAGATGTAAAGTTGAATCAAGAGAGATTTTTTACCTTGTGACTGACACTCCCTTTTTCCAGTGTATGGACAGATAAGTAATAAAATAAAGACAAAAATATATAAATAATAGGGGGGGTAAGGGCTATGGGATGTTTTAGGTGTTCTTTTTAATTTTTTTTTCTTTATTTTGGAGTAATGAAAATGTTCTAAAATTGTGGCGATGAATGCACAACTATGTGATGATACTGTGAACCATTGATTATATACTTTGGATGGATTATCTGGTGTGTGAATAAATCTCAGTAAAATTGCATTTTTCAAACAGAGATTTTTTTTTTGCTCTTAAAGAAGCAGGGATACCCAAATGTACGCCTAAGGTTTTTAGGTCCTTCTGAGCCCATATAGTGTAATCTCAAATGTTTTTATATTGTGTATGTTTTGGTACATGTTGAGGGGGATATTAATTTATTTTGAGGGTCAGGAAGAACAGGAGGAGAGGAACCAAAAGCCAGAATTCAACACTGCTCTTAGGAAATCATGGAACCATGGAACATTATATCTATTGAACCCTCACTTTTTTTTTTTACCTTTTTTGTTGTAGTAACTTTTTTTTTCTTGATTAATTCTTTAATTTTAATATAAGCACTTAACAATTTTAAAAGAATAAGTTCTATTTTAAAAAGACTCAAACTTACTATTTAATCGAGGAACTCAAATTGCCCTTGCCCCCGAAAAATATCACTCCCTGCAGTTCACAGTTTGTTTCACTCTTTTAAATGTTAAGCACAAATAATGGCAGAATTGAAATAACTCAATTTCTGTTTCTTCCTCTTTACAATCACTGTGCTCTCATTGTTTATTTTGAATCTACTGTTTAAATGCAGAAATATGCAATATCACAAGAGCTGGAGATACAGACTGTGCCCTAAGTGAGCTCAAATGATTCTGAACTGTTTGGTCCTTACTCTCAAAGCAAACCAAGTCTACGTATGTCAGGGGCCCTGAGGTTCTCCAAATTCTTCCTTACAGAATACAATGTTTATTAAAGGATAAGTAATAAAAATGTGCTAATTTGAAACTTCCATGTATATTATTTTTTTATGCATTGTGCAGATTGTACAGTCCTGGTTTTGATTTTTTTTTAATCTTCATTTTATTGAGATATAGTCACATACCACGCAGTCATACAAAACAAATCGTACTTTCGATTGTTTACAGTACCATTACATAGTGGTACATTCATCACCCAAATCAATCCCTGGCACCTTCATTAGCACATAAACAAAAATAACAAGAATAATAATTAGAGTGAAAAAGAGCAATTGGAGTAAAAAAGAATACTGGGTACCTTTGTTTGTTTCCTTCCCCTATTTTTCTACTCATCCATCCATAAACTAGACAAAGTGGAGTGTGGTCCTTATGGCTTTCCCAATCCCATTGTCACCCCTCATAAGCTACATTTTTATACAACTGTCTTCGAGATTCATGGGTTCTGGGTTGTAGTTTGATAGTTTCAGGTATTCACCACCAGCTACCCCAATTCTTTAGAACCTAAAAAGGGTTGTCTAAAGTGTGCATAAGAGTGCCCACCAGAGTGACCTCTCGGCTCCTTTTGGAATCTCTCTGCCACTGAAGCTTATTTAATTTCCTTTCACATCCCCCTTTTGGTCAAGAAGATGTTCTCCGTCCCACGATGCCAGGTCTACATTCCTCCCCGGGAGTCGTATTCCACGTTGCCAGGGAGATTCACTCCCCTGGGTGTCTGATCCCACGTAGGGGGGAGGGCAGTGATTTCACCTTTCAAGTTGGCTTAGCTAGAGAGACAGGGCCACATCTGAGCAACAAAGAGGCATTCGGGAGGAGGCTCTTAGGCACAACCATAGGGAGGCCTAGCCTCTCCTTTGCAGCAACCGTCTTCCCAAGGGTAAATCCTATGGTAGAGGGCTCAACCCATCAAACTGTAGTAACTTTTATATACATGAAGCAATTTGGGCCCAGAGAGGGAAAGGGACTTGCCCAAACTAGTTTATGTCAGAGCCAGGACTCTTGCCTAAGTGCCCAACTCCTGACTGACCACATCATGTTACAGAAAAGGGCACACTGTTTCTGGAAGCTATTTTTGAAGATGCCTGCTGGCTATGTTAGTTTTTCCTCCTAGCCTGTCAGGTTACCATGGAATTTCCCTACTTGCTTTCATTTTGTTGGTGTGCTAAGAACATAGTAGCAACTTTGAAAATGCCGGTTACTTTTGGAATTCATGACAATTCACAAAGATAGGGATGTTGACGTGACGTTTTATATTTAAAGTGTTGTTCACATGAGGAGTATAGGTCTTTCAGATTTAGGGGTGAATTATCCCACACTGATTTTTTTTTTTAATTCAGTTTTATTGATATATATTCACAAACCATACAGTCATCCATGGTATACAATCAACTGTTCACAGTATGATCATATAGTTATGCGTTCATCACCACAATATATTTCTGAACATTTTCCTTACATCAGAAAGAATCAGAATAAGAATAAAAAATAAAAGTGAAGAGAATACCCAAACCACCCCCCCGTCCCACCCTATTTGTCATTTAGTTTTTACTCCCATTTTTCTACTGATTTTTTTTTCAGTTTTTTAACTTTTGTTTATCAAAAAATTAAAAACAAACAGGCAAACAACAACCAAAAAAAACCCCACAACATTTCAAACAAAGCAATGGATTAAGGAAAACAAATAACCTAAAATAACTACTTTGCTTCCAATATGTTCCTCCCATACCCCAAGAAAATTAATAAACCATGTCCAAACAGAGGAGTAAGAAAAACAAATAATCTAAAATAACTACATTGCTTCCAACATGTTCCTACCATACCCCAAGAAAATTAACAACCCCTAAGAAAACAAAGGAATAAGAGAAAAAAAAAAACCTAAAATAACTCTATTGCTTCCAACATGATCTTCCTATATCCAAGAAAGTTTACAAACCATAATCATTCCTGAGCATTCCCATAACATTGAGATTACCCTCCATAGTTTTATCTGTTCTTATTAGATTATCATTCCCCCTCCACTAATTGGTATCTCTAGGTCCCCTACATTCTACAGTATAAAACATTGTACATTTTTCACAGAATTCACATTAGTGGTAACATACAGTATCTCTGTTTTTGTGCCTGGCTTATTTTGCTCAGCATTATGTCTTTTTTTTTTTATCTTCATTTTATTGAGATATATTCATATACCACGCAGTCATACAAAACAAATCGTACTTTCGATTGTTCACAGTACCATTACATAGTTGTACATTCATCACCCAAATCAATCCCTGACACCTTCATTAGCACACACACAAGAATAACAAGAATAATAATTAGAGTGAAAAAGAGCAATTGAAGTAAAAAAGAACACTGGGTACCTTTGTCTGTTTGTTTCCTTCCCCTATTTTTCTTTTTCTTTTTTGTTTTTTAATTCAGTTTTATTGAAATATATTCACAAACCATACATTCATCCATGGTATACAATCAACTGTTCACAGTATGATCATATAGTTATGCGTTCATCACCACAATCTATTTCTGAACATTTTCCTTACATCAGAAAGAATCAGAATAAGAATAAAAAATAAAAGTGAAAAGAGAATACCCAAACCATCCCCCCATCCCACCCTATTTGTCATTTAGTTTTTACTCCCATTTTTCTACTGATTTTTTTTCAATTTTTTAACTTTGTTTATCAGAAAATTAAAAACAAACAGGCAAACATCAACCAAAAAAACCCCACAACATTTCAAACAAAGCAATGGATTAAGGAAAACAAATAAGCTAAAATAACTGCTTTGCTTCCAATATGTTCCTACCATACCCCAAGAAAATTAATAAACCATGTCCAAACAGAGGAGTAAGAAAAACAAATAATCTAAAATAACTACATTGCTTCCAACATGTTCCTTCCATACCCCAAGAAAATTAACAACCCCTAAGAAAACAAAGGAATAAGAGGAAAAAAACCTAAAATAACTCTATTGCTTCCAACATGATCTTACTATATCCAAGAAAGTTTACAAACCATAATCATAATCATAATCTGTTCTTATTAGATTATCATTCCCCCTCCACTAATTGGTATCTCTAGGTCCCCTACATTCTACAGTATAAAACATTGTACATTTTTCACAGAATTCACATTAGTGGTAACATACAATATCTCTCTTTTTGTGCCTGGCTTATTTTGCTCAGCATTATGTCTTTTTTTTTTAATTTTTAATTTTTTTTTAATCTTCATTTTATTGAGATATATTCATATACCACGCAGTCATACAAAACAAATCGTACTTTCGATTGTTCACAGTACCATTACATAGTTGTACATTCATCACCCAAATCAATCCCTGACACCTTCATTAGCACACACACAAGAATAACAAGAATAATAATTAGAGTGAAAAAGAGCAATTGAAGTAAAAAAGAACACTGGGTACCTTTGTCTGTTTGTTTCCTTCCCCTATTTTTCTTTTTCTTTTTTGTTTTTTAATTCAGTTTTATTGAAATATATTCACAAACCATACATTCATCCATGGTATACAATCAACTGTTCACAGTATGATCATATAGTTATGCGTTCATCACCACAATCTATTTCTGAACATTTTCCTTACATCAGAAAGAATCAGAATAAGAATAAAAAATAAAAGTGAAAAGAGAATACCCAAACCATCCCCCCATCCCACCCTATTTGTCATTTAGTTTTTACTCCCATTTTTCTACTGATTTTTTTTCAATTTTTTAACTTTGTTTATCAGAAAATTAAAAACAAACAGGCAAACATCAACCAAAAAAACCCCACAACATTTCAAACAAAGCAATGGATTAAGGAAAACAAATAAGCTAAAATAACTGCTTTGCTTCCAATATGTTCCTACCATACCCCAAGAAAATTAATAAACCATGTCCAAACAGAGGAGTAAGAAAAACAAATAATCTAAAATAACTACATTGCTTCCAACATGTTCCTTCCATACCCCAAGAAAATTAACAACCCCTAAGAAAACAAAGGAATAAGAGGAAAAAAACCTAAAATAACTCTATTGCTTCCAACATGATCTTACTATATCCAAGAAAGTTTACAAACCATAATCATAATCATAATCTGTTCTTATTAGATTATCATTCCCCCTCCACTAATTGGTATCTCTAGGTCCCCTACATTCTACAGTATAAAACATTGTACATTTTTCACAGAATTCACATTAGTGGTAACATACAATATCTCTCTTTTTGTGCCTGGCTTATTTTGCTCAGCATTATGTCTTTTTTTTTTAATTTTTAATTTTTTTTTAATCTTCATTTTATTGAGATATATTCATATACCACGCAGTCATACAAAACAAATCGTACTTTCGATTGTTCACAGTACCATTACATAGTTGTACATTCATCACCCAAATCAATCCCTGACACCTTCATTAGCACACACACAAGAATAACAAGAATAATAATTAGAGTGAAAAAGAGCAATTGAAGTAAAAAAGAACACTGGGTACCTTTGTCTGTTTGTTTCCTTCCCCTATTTTTCTACTCATCCATCCATAAACTAGACAAAGTGGAGTGTGGTCCTTATGGCTTTCCCAATCCCCTTGTCACCCCTCATAAGCTACATTTTTATACAACTGTCTTCGAGATTCATGGGTTCTGGGTTGTAGTTTGATAGTTTCAGGTATCCACCACCAGCTACCCCAATTCTTTAGAACCTAAAAAGGGTTGTCTAAACTGTGCGTAAGAGTGCCCACCAGAGTGACCTCTCGGCTCCTTTTGTTTTTTTTTTTTTTTTTTTTTTTTTTTTTTTTCATAAAAATTCCATAATAAATGTTAATAGTTTTATTATTATAATGACAAGACAGATGATTTTTCATATTACCATTACATTCATTTTAGGGATAACAATACTTCCTCTATTATAAATGCTACTTGACTTTTTTATAACACGTTATTTACTTTGCCTAAGATATTTGGGCATGCTTAATAAAATAATAAAAAAATTATAAAACATTCCAATTAATTCTTTTACTAAGTAAGGTATCTAATTTTATACAATTTACACACAACCTTTAATTTCAGTAGTAAAAAAAAAATGAAATTATATCACTTCTTGGTATTTAACAGTAACAAGACTTTAACTCCCCAAGACATGCACTACAACCATATAATAGATTTTTCATCAATATGATGGTCTTGGCATCTTAAATACTATGTTCCCATTTTAAATTAAGATCTATTTGCTAAAATAAACACAGGCAAAGACAATGAACAGGCAGTTCATAAAAAAGAAATACAAACAGCCATTAACATTGATATATCAACTCATTAGTAATGAAAGAGATACAAATTAAATAAGATACCATTTTTCACACTGTTAAAAATGAAATATTAAAAAAACATAATTTGACAGTTGACAAGGGGGTAGGTAAGTGGCAATGGGCACACACATACTACTATCTGGTCAGGTAAGTTGTACAGCCTTTCTGGAGAGCAATTTGACAATATCAAAGCTCTAAAATTGTTTAGTCCTCTGAACTAGTCATTCCACTTCTATAAAGTTTTTTAAGGACATGATTAAGCCTAGACCTCAAAATGTGACTACAAGGATATTCATTACACCATTTGCCTAGATTAGTAACAGCAATCAAAATGTTTAACACAGAGGAAAGAGCGAGTAAACCGTGGCATACCTTCTTTACGGCAAGCAGTGGGCTTCCTCTTATGCCATTCTCCCACCTCCACCTCATCTTCTTCCTGACCAGCAGAGTTCACTTTCCACACAGAAACTAATAATGCTAGATACTGGCTTTCCATGATCTGAGTCAAAGGAAACTGAAGGGAAACCTGTGAGCATCTGTGAAAAATCTTCCTCACTGATAAAAACTGAGATGTGAAAGGAGAAATGGCCCTTCCTGACTTTTGGATGTGATTGTATGAGGGTGTAAAGTTGAAAGTTACCACAGGAGCTCTTGTGACCATGAGGGGAACAATCCTAAGGCAAAAATCAATAAAATGAGGATGGCAGAGCCAAAAAAAAAAAAAAACCCTCAATGACATCTCTGAGCTGTGTGTTATACGATAATATATGTCCTTGGTTGAAGTCAATTACATTTGGACATTGTATCCTCTTGCAAAAAGCATCTGAACAGATACAGTCATACACAATACAGTACTTTGGAGTCACTAAAAGTTATGCCACAGAGGTATATTTATTAACAGTAGATGCGCTGGTAAGTGAAAAAAATTACAAAAAAATGTATATCCTCATTTGTTTTTAACGAATGTTTCATTGGATTCATTGCCAAGAAAAGTCTAGAAGGATATACACCAAGGTTTTAGGAGTAGCTATCTCTGAAACAAAGGATTTAAATGCTTCCTTTTTGCATATTTGCATTTTCTATTTTTTTTCTACAATGAGCATGTAGTACTTTAAAATTCTGCTACCTTTCTTTATTTCTTCTGTCAATTCAATGCAATTTTGGTGAAAAAGACGTCAATATAGTCTAGTGAACTACTGTGAACCAGAATTTTTTGCTTTCTTTACTAGGAATTTTTTTTTTTACTGTTTTGTGAAATAAAATTTGATACTATCGAGCATTTATTTTTCAGTGAAAATGGGAAATTACAAACAGTTTTCATTTTCCTTACTTAAGGAACCATATCATGACTTTGTACCATTTCTCATTGGAATTTCTTCCGTGAAGCAAAAACAGTCCCAAAATGAAGGATCTTCAGGTGTCATAGGAACAGCAGATGCTATTAAATCATTAAAGGTCAGAATAGTAAACTGCCTTTGGGTCGGTTTAGAATCATCTTGAGATGGAACATCCTGATGTCTAGATCCATCGGGCTTCCTAAGAGCTACTGCAACAAAATGGTGCTCATCTATTTTGCTTTCCTCAAATGCCCATTCTTTTTCTTCCTCCCCATCCAGGAACAAGCGTGTTTCTTTATAAACTTGGCCTATATCCAGGTTTAATGGTGATATATCAAATTCAAGCCGCTGTAATTCAAATCCTAGTCCAACGCCAATGGCTTTTATGAAGCTTTCTTTCAGTGCCCAATTCCTATAAAACATATCCAGCTGAGTCCATCCGTCCTTAAAGCTTCTGATTGTTTCCCATTCTTTGTTGGTAAACTTTCTTTTCATAATATGAAAGAACTCTGGAATTGAACCACGACCTGGAAAACTAGTTTTCATTATATCAATTCCAACTTGTAGTTCAGGTTCAGCAGCAAGTACAGCATAGTCTCCTTGATGAGAGATGTTAAAGTTGAAATTGGGATAAGGATTCAATGAGTCCTTTGCAAGAACTGGTTTTCCTTTTGCAGTTCTTTGCAAACGAATGTTATTCCAAGGGATATTCAATTTCTCTGCAACTAATTTCCTTATCATCAGACGACCAGCCATGGCTGCCTTAGCGTCCCGGGCAAAGACGAACTGGCCAATGCGCTCCTTCTCCTCGGGCTGGATCGATCGCACCGCCAGCAGCCATTCGGCTCGGCTCGGCAGCCAAGTGCCGCAGGAAAAGGCCCAGCGCACACCCTCCATTGCTGGCACCAAGCAGAACCGCTTGGCGGGGTAAACCATACACTGAAAACCAACGTCGCCGCCACCTAGAGCCTGAGATGGCGCGGACGCTAGCCTCTCGGCTCCTTTTGGATTCTCTCTGCCACTGAAGCTTATTTCATTTCCTTTCACATCCCCCTTTTGGTCAAGAAGATGTTCTCCGTCCCACGATGCCAGGTCTACATTCCTCCCCGGGAGTCGTATTCCACGTTGCCAGGGAGATTCACTCCCCTGGGTGTCTGATCCCACGTAGGGGGGAGGGCAGTGATTTCACCTTTCAAGTTAGCTTAGCTAGAGAGACAGGGCCACATCTGAGCAACAAAGAGGCATTCGGGAGGAGGCTCTTAGGCACAACCATAGGGAGGCCTAGCCTCTCCTTTGCAGCAACCGTCTTCCCAAGGGTAAAACCTGTGGTAGAGGGCTCAACCCATCAAACCACCAGTCCCCTATGTCTGTGGTCATGTTAGCAACCATGGAGGTGTGGTAGGCGAATACCCCTGCATTCTCCACAGGCTCCTCAAGGGGGCACTGCATCTTTTTTTTTTCCTTGTTTTTTTTTTTTTTTTCACTTTCCCTTCTTTTTTAAATCAACTGTATGAAAAAAAAGTTAAAAAGAAAGCAAACATACAATAAAAGAACATTTTAAAGAGACCATAACAAGGGAGTAAGAAAAAGACAACTAACCTAGGATAACTGCTTAACTTCCAACATGTTCCTACTGTACCCCAAGAAAGTTACCTAATATAGCAACATTTCTGTGAACTTGCTCCTACTATATCCATCAGAAATTAACAGACCATAGTCATTCCTGGGCATCCCCAGAACATTAAATAGTTTATCTGTTCTTCTTGGATTATTGTTCCCCCTTCCTTAACTGCTCTCTATTGCTAGTTCCCCTACATTCTACATTATAAGCCATTTGTTTTATATTTTTCAAAGTTCACATTAGTGGTAGCATATAATATTTCTCTTTTTGTGCCTGGCTTATTTCGCTCAGCGTTATGTCTTCAAGGTTCATCCATGTTGTCATATGTTTCACGAGATCGTTCCTTCTTACTGCCGCGTAGTATTCCATCGTGTGTATATACCACATTTTATTTATCCACTCATCTGTTGAAGGACATTTGGGTTGTTTCCATCTTTTGGCAATTGTGAATAATGCTGCTATGAACATTGGCGTGCAGATATCTGTTCGTGTCACTGCTTTCCGATCTTCCGGGTATATACCGAGAAGTGCAATCGCTGGGTCGAATGGTAACTCTATATCTAGTTTTCTAAGGAGCTGCCAGACTGACTTCCAGAGTGGCTGAACCATTATACAGTCCCACCAACAGTGAATAAGAGTTCCAATTTCTCCACATCCCCTCCAGCATTTGTAGTTTCCTGTTTGTTTAATGGCAGCCATTCTAACCGGTGTTAGATGGTATCTCATTGTGGTCTTTTTTTTTTTTTTTTTTTTTGCATTTTTATTGAGATTGTTCAGATACCATACAATTATCCAAAGAACCAAAGTGTACAATCACTTGCCCCTGGGTACCCTCATACAGCTGTGCATCCATCACACTTAATTTTTGTTCAATTTTTAGAAACTTTTCATTACTCCAGACAAGAAATAAAGTGAAAGATGAAAAAAGAAAAAAAGAAAAGGAAACTCTAATCCTCCCCTATCCCTAACCAACCCCCCTCAATTGTTGACTCCTAGTATTGATATAGTACGTTTGTTACTGTTTATGAAAAAATGTTGAAATACTACTAACTGTAGTATATAGTTTGTAATAGGTATATAGTTCTTTCCTATATGCCCCTCTATTATTAACTTTTAATTGTATTGTCATACATTTGTTCTGGTTCATGAAGTGATTTCTAGTATTTGTACAGTTGATCATGGACATTACCCACCATAAAGAATCAGACAATACCACCAATGTCAAGTGTCTAACATGCCTCTCCTATCCCCCCCTCTTATCTGCATTTACCTTAGTATATCACCTTTGTTACATTAAAGGAAGCATAATACAATGATTCTATTAGTTACAGTCTCTAGTTTATGCTGATTGCATCCCTCCCCCAATGCCTCCCCATTTATAACACCTTGCAAGGTTGACATTTGCTTGTTCTCCCTCGTAAAAGAACATATTTGTACATTTTATCACAATTGTTGAATACTCTAGATTTCACCAAGTTACACAGTCCCAGTCATTATCTTTCCTCCTTTCTTGTGGTGTCTCACGTGCTCCCCATCTTCCTCTCTCAACCGTATTCATAGTTACCTTTGTTCAGTGTACTTACATTGTTGTGCTACCATCTCCCAAAATTGTGTTCCAAACCACACACTCCTGTCTTCTATCACCCTGTAGTGCTCCCTTTAGTATTTCCTGTAGGGCAGGTATCTTGTTCACAAAGTCTCTCATTGTCTGTTTGTCAGAAAATATTTTGAGCTCTCCCTCATATTTGAAGGACAGCTTTGCTGGATACAGGATTCTTGGTTGGTGGTTTTTCTCTTTCAGTATCTTAAACATATCACACCACTTCCTTCTTGCCTCCATGGTTTCTACTGAGAGATCCGCACATAGTCTTATTAAGCTTCCTTTGTATGTAATGGATTGCTTTTCTCTTGCTGCTTTCAGGATTCTCTCTTTGTCTTTGACATTTGATAATCTGATTATTAAGTGTCTTGGCGTAGGCCTATTCATATCTCTTCTGTTTGGAGTACGCTGCGCTTCTTGGATCTGTAATTTTATGTCTTTCTTAAGAGATGGGAAATTTTCATGAATTATTTCCTCTATTATTGCTTCTGCCCCCTTTCCCCTCTCTTCTCCTTCTGGGACACCAATGATACGTACATTATTGTACTTTGTTTCATCTTTGAGTTCCCGGAGACGTTGCTCATATTTTTTTCATTCTTTTCTCCATCTGCTCCTTTGTGTGTAGGCTTTCAGGTGTTTTGTTCTCCAGTTCCTGAGTGTTTTCTTCTGCCTCTTGAGATCTGTTGTTGTATGTTTCCATTGTGTCTTTCATCTCTTGTGTTGTGCCTTTCATTTCCATAGATTCTACCAGTAGGTTTTTTGAACTTTTGATTTCTGCCGTATACAGGTCCAGTGCTTCCTTTACAGCCTCTATCTCTTTTGCAATATCTTCTCTAAACTTTTTGAATTGATTTAGCATTAGTTGTTTAAATTCCTGTATCTCAGTTGAAGTGTACGTTTGTTCCTTTGACTGGGCCATAACTTTGTTTTTCTTAGTGTAGGTTGTAATTTTCTGTTGTCTAGTCATGGTTTCCTTGTTTATCCAAATCAGGTTTTCCCAGACCAGAACAGAGGGAAGAAATATTCAGTATCTGGTTTCCCTGCGGGTGTGTCTTAGAAAATTGCTCCACCCTTTGATGCCTCGGGTCACTGTGCTTTTCTGCCCAGCAGGTGACGCCTGTTAGCCTATAATTCTTGACTGGTGTGAGGTGGTGTGGCCGTGTTCCCCCAGGCTCTGGGGTCTGGTTCTGAATGGAAAGGGCCCCACCCCTTTCCTCCTAGAGAAGACAGAGCCCCCAGGTGGAGGTCATTAGCATTTCAATGGTCTCGCTCTCTGCTTATGGTGTCTCCACCCTTCCCCAAGTCACAGCCCTGGAAACTTAAAATGACTGGGGCTTTCTCCACTGAGCCAAAAAAGAAACAGATAGTCCCCTTCAGACCCAGTCAAGGCAACCCTCCGGCTCTCCAAGGTCAGTCATCACCCAAAGCCTCTGTCTGTTTTTTGGGGCTGCGTACCTGTAGTGAGCAGTTCACACTCGCTACTTAAAACCCCAGTTGGAGCTCAGCTGAGCTGTATTCGCTTGCTGGGAGAGAGCTTCTCTCTGGCACCACGAGGCTCCGCAGCTCGGGCTATGGGGGAGGGGGTCTCACGACCTGGTTCCACAGGTTTTACTTACAGATTTTATGCTGTGTTCTCGGGCATTCCTCCCAATTCAGGTTGGTGTATGATGAGTGGATGGTCTCGTTTGTCCCCCCGCAGTTATTCTGGATTATTTACTAGTTGTTTCTGGTTTTTTGTAGTTGTTCCAGGGGGACTACTTAGCTTCCACTCCTCTCTATGCCGCCATCTTGCCTCTGACTCCTCTCATTGTGGTCTTAATTTGCATCTCTCTAATAGCTAGTGAAGCTGAACATTTTTTCATGTGTTTCTTGGCCATTTGTATTTCCTCTTCAGAGAACTGTCTTTTCATATCTTTTGCCCATTTTATAATTGGGCTGGCTGTACTATTGTCATTGAATTGTAGGATTTCTTTGTATATGCAAGATATCAGTCTTTTGTCAGATACATGGTTTCCAAAAATTTTTTCCCATTGAGTTGGCTGCCTCTTTACCTTTTTGAGAAATTCCTTTGAGGTGCAGAAACTTCTAAGCTTGAGGAGTTCCCATTTATCTATTTTCTCTTTTGTTGCTTGTGCTTTGGGTGTAAAGTCTAGGAAGTGGCCGCCTAATACAAGGTCTTGAAGATGTTTTCCTACATTATCTTCTAGAAGTTTTATGGTACTTTCTTTTATATTGAGATCTTTGGTCCATTTTGAGTTAATTTTTGTGTAGGGGGTGAGGTAGGGGTCCTCTTTCATTCTTTTGGATATGGATATCCAACTCTCCCAGCCCCATTTGTTGAAAAGACCATTATGACTCAGTTCAGTGACTTTGGGGGCCTTATCAAAGATCAGTCGGCCATAGATCTGAGGGTCTATCTCCGAATTCTCAATTCGATTCCATTGATCTATATGTCTATCTTTGTGCCAGTACCATGCTGTTTTGGCAACTGTGGCTTCATAATAAGCTTCAAAGTCAGGGAGTGTAAGTCCTCCCACTTCGTTTTTCTTTTTTAGAGTGTCTTTAGCAATTCGAGGCATCTTCCCTTTCCAAATAAATTTGATAACTAGCTTTTCCAAGTCTGCAAAGTAGGTTGTTGGAATTTTGATTGGGATTGCATTGAATCTGTAGATGAGTTTGGGTAGAAGTGACATCTTAATGACATTTAGCCTTCCTATCCATGAACATGGAATATTTTTCCATCTTTTAAGGTCCCCTTCTATTTCTTTTAGTAGAGTTATGTAGTTTTCTTTGTATAGGTCTTTTACATCTTTGGTTAAGTTTATTCCTAGGTACTTGATTTTTTTAGTTGCTATTGAAAATGGTATCTTTTTCTTGAGTGTCTCTTCAGTTTGTTCATTTCTAGCATATAGAAACATTACTGACTTATGTGCATTAACCTTGTGTCCCGCTACTTTGCTAAATTTGTTTATTATGCTCTAGTAGGTGTATCGTCGATTTCTCAGGGTTTTCTAGATATAAGATCATATCATCTGCAAACAATGACAGTTTTACTTCTTCTTTTCCAATTTGGATGCCTTTTATTTCTTTGTCTTGCCGGATTGCCCTGGCTAGCACTTCCAGCACAATGTTGAATAACAGTGGTGACAGCGGGCATCCTTGTCTTGTTCCTGATCTTAGAGGGAAGGCTTTCAGTCTCTCTCCATTGAGTACTATGCTGGCTGTGGGTGTTTCATATATGCTCTTTATGATGTTGAGGAAGTTTCCTTCAATTCCTACCTTTTGAAGTGTTTTTATCAAAAAGGGATATTGGATTTTGTCAAATGCTTTTTCAGCATCTATTGAGATGATCAATTGATTTTTCTCTTTTGACTTGTTAATGTGTTGTAATACATTGATTGATTTTCTTATGTTGAACCATCCTTGCATGCCTGGAATAAACCCCACTTGGTCATGGTGTATGATTTTTTTAATGTGTCTTTGGATTCGATTTGCAAGTATTTTGTTGAGGATTTTTGCATCTATATTCATTAGGGAGATTGGCCGGTAGTTTTCCTTTTTTGTAGCATCTTTGCCTGGTTTTGGTATCAGATTGATGTTAGCGTCATAAAATGAGTTAGGTAGTGTTCCATTTTCTTCAATGTTTTGAGAGAGTTTGAGTAAGATTGGTGTCAGTTCTTTCTGGAAAGTTTGGTAGAATTCCCCTGTGAAGCCATCTGGCCCTGGGCATTTATTTGTGGGAGGATTTTTGATGACTGATTGGATCTCTTTGCTTGTGATGGGTTGGTTGAGGTCTTCTATTTCTTCTCTGGTCAGTCTAGGTTGTTCATATGTTTCCAGGAAATTGTCCATTTTCTCTACATTATCCAGTTTGTTGCCATACAGTTGTTCATAGTATCCTCTTATAATTTTTTTAATTTCTTCAGGATCTGTAGTTATGTCACCTTTTTCATTCATTATTTTGTTTATATGTGTCTTCTCTCTTTTTGATTTTGTCAGTCTAGCTAGGGGCTTGTCAATCTTGTTGATCTTCTCAAAGAACCAACTTTTGGTGATATTTATCCTCTCTATTGTTTTTTTGTTCTCTATGTCATTTATTTCTGCTTTAATCCTTGTTATTTCTTTTCTTGTACTTGGTTTAGGATTGGTTTGCTGTTCATTTTCTAGCTTCTTCAGCTGTTCCATTAGTTCTTTGATTTTGGCTCTTTCTTCCTTTTTAATATATGCGTTTAGTGCTATAAATTTCCCCCTTAGCACTGCTTTTGCTGCATCCCATAGGTTTTGGCCACACTGATTTTTAAATAACGGTAGACTCCTAAATCAGTAAGTAGTCTGAGTAATAGAGGTATTCAGGAAGAAAACATTTCTGTTTCTTATTCCAAAGCTACAATAGACAAGCAATTAAATTTCTAAAATTGCCCACATTGGAGAGTATCGTATACATACTAGGCTATATTTCTGAGTCTGCAAAGTAATGGCTCTAAATAATGTGTTTTGCCTCTGTGTATGTATGGATTTATTTATTATCTGTTTGTAGGGTATTCCTGAAAGTGAAAGGAGAACTACCAAAGCAGAGAGTGCTTGGCTCTTCCGAATATGGTACAACTTTGATCATAAGTATCCTTAACTGAGAAAACATTATAGTATGGACATGGGTACTTATCATTTAATGAAACACTGTTTTGACCTTTCTGTTCCTGAAGTGGAATATAAAGCCTATGTTTAGTCTTCCCTTTCCCCTTCAGTGTAGTGGAGAAGGTTATTCAAGGAAACACACATAAATGAATTTTTCCCCAAACCCATGAAACCAGTAAGAACTGGTTGTTGCAGAAGCTGGCTATATGAAGGAAATCAAGAGTCCTAATGCCATACTTTCTTTGATATATAAGTGTATGTATTTAGCAAACTAATATTTATCGTCCCTTAGCTAATTTAGTGCATCCTACAAGATGTTTTTGTTGGTTCTTGTCAGTATACCTCCTAGAGTGAAAGAGGAAAGACTGCCTCAGGAAAAAGCTTAAGAATGAAAGAAAAATACAGTAGTGTTAGGTACCACAATATTCAGTGATATCGCTTTATTCCCTGACATTTTCAAAGGCTATGAGATTCTCTTCTCCATTCAGGATGCCACAAACAGCTAATGTTTTCATTGTTTACCGAATGTTCTTCTTGTCCTGTTCTAACAGTCTCCTCCATAGCTATACTTTGGATAGTGTTCATATCCAATAACCTGTTTAAATTATGCATTTTAAAAAAACATTTGATCATTGTTATTTATAATTAATTTCTTATTTGAAAATCCACCTAGATAGAGGAACCATGGAGTTCTTTTGGGCTGGGATTTACCAGCAGATGAATCAAAAGTCGGTTTATGTTTTATTGAAACAAATTTGGGTGTAAAAGTTTTTGCTTTGCTTTCAACTTTCTGATCAAAGCCTTGTGTATTTAAGAATAATGCACTTGAAACTTATCATTAGAAACTGCTACTTACTATTTTCTGCTTACTAGATTTGTAAGTTCACTTTTTTACTTCAAAATTAATTGACTGAATGGAAACAAATTACTGTGTGGAATATGTATGGTGTTAAAACTCCCATTAGGGAGAGAGATCCTGGCTCTTCAAAATTGTTTTATAATTGTGTCACGACCTTTGGCTCAATTATCGGCATTTGGGGTATAAGCCAACCCCATATCTCTTGGGGCTTTTTCATCCCTCTGATTTAACAAATTATTTTTAGTGTTTCTGCATTAAATGTCTTGTATGTTTTCTGCATAAGTTATAGAACAATTAAATAAACCTAATGTAGAAAAAGAACTTGAATAATTGCTTATTTTTCTGTGTATCTTTATAGAAATAAACAGTAAGATTTGTTAACCTCAGCCTCACCCTATCAAGTATTACTAGATCAACACTGGTAGTTTTAGTAGAATTAATAATTCCTTTGTGTGTCCAGATTGTTCATTTGTTTTAATTGAGATATAACTTAAATACAGTAAAGTACACAGATCTTAAGTGTGCAGCTTAATGAGCTTTGTTTTGCCTATGTAATTGACTATATAAAAAATCAGCATCCCAAAAGATGCCCTGTGTTCCCTTGTAGTCAGTAACCCCTTCCCCACCCTTGCCCCTATCTCACAGCAAAAGAGTAACCACTATTCTGACTTCTGTCAACATGGGTTAGTTTTGCCTGCATTTGAACTTCATATAAATAGAATCGTATGTGATGTGTTCTTTGGTGCCTGGTGTCTTTCACTCAACATTATGTCTGCATGATTTATTCACATTGTTGCATGTATCAGTATTTCATTCTATTTCATTGCTGTATAGTGTTCCATGGTATGAATATACTATTTTTTTTGTTGGCGTTTTGTGTGTGCAGGTGTATACCATTTTACTGTTGATAAACATTCTTGTGTATATCTTTTGGTGGACATAAGCCTTCATTTCTCTTAAATATATACCTAGGATTGGAATTCAGGGCAAGTGTATGTTTAGCATTAGTAGATACTGCCAACGAACTTTTTAAAGTGGTTATAACTGGTTTATACTCCCATCATCAAGTTAAGGAAGTTCTGGTTCTTCCACATCTTTGTCAAAACTTGGTATTTGTCAGCCTTTGAAGTTTCAGCCATTTTGATGGTGTGTAATGATATATCATGTTGATTACTTTACATTTCTCTGAAGATCAATGAGGTCCTGCACCCTTTCATATGCTTATTGTCCATTTGGATATCTTCTTTTTGCCAAAAAAGTCTGTTCAAGTCTCTTGCCCATTAATTCATTGGGTTGGCTTATCTTTTTCTTACTGATTTTCTTATTGAGTTCTTTTATATTCTGGAATTGAGTTCTTTGTTATATGTATTGTAAATTTATTTTCCCAATTTGTAGCTTGCCTTTTCTTTTTCTTAATCCTGTCTTTTGAGGAATAGTAGTTATTCATCTTAATGAAGTCCATTTTATTAATCTTTTCTTTTATGGGTAGTGTTTTTTGTATCCCAAGAAATATTTTATATCCCAAGATCATAAGAATATTTTCCTGTTTTCTTTTAAAAGCATGGATGTTTTAGCTATCACATTTAGGTCTTTGATCCATCACAAATTAATTTTTGCGTGTGAGGTGTATGAGTCAAGATCTACTTTTTTCCACATGGATAGCGAATTGACCCAGTACCATTAATTGAAAATACCATCCTTACCCCCACTGAATTGCATTAGAGTCTTGGTAGTAGGTCACATGGCCATCTATATGGAGATCTGTTTATAGACTCTCTGCTCTAATATTTATCATTTTTTCCACCAATACCACACTCTCTTAATCGCTATACTTTGTAAGTCTTGCTTACCAGAAGGTAGGTAAATGCTCTAGGCTTGTTCTTTTTGAGTATTGCCTTGGCTATTTTAAGTGCTTTGCATTTCCATCTAACTTTTAAAAACAGCATGTCAATTTACACACACACAAACACACACACACACACACACACACACACAACTGCTGGCAATTTTATTGGGCTCTAATTGAATCTGTAGATCAATTTGCAGAGAATTGAGATCTCAACAATATTGAGTCTTCCTATCCATGGACATAGTATATCCCTTCATTTATTTAGGTCTTCTTTAATTTCTCTCATAAACGAGTACAAGTCCTATACATTTTCATTAGATTTATCCCTAGGCGTTTTATGTTTTGATGTTATTATTAAGGATATTTAATTTTCCACTTCTTTGTTGTTAAAATATAGACATTCAATTGGATTTTATATATTGACCTTGTATCTAGCAATCTTGCTAAATTCGCTTACTAATTGTAAGCCTGTAGATTCTTTTCTTTTATATTTGATGAGTAATGAATTATCTGCTTTCTGTGAACCTACATGACAGTTTTGGAGCTTCCTTTGTAGCACTTATCACTTTCCTCCTTGTTCTGGTTATTTCCCCCTTTTTAAAAAATAATTATTATTAGAGAAATTTTGTTTCCAGAAAAATCACGCAGGAAATAGAGTTTCCATATACCCCACCCCCCCACACACTCAGTTTTCTCTGTTATTAACACTTTGCATTAGTTTGGTATCTTTGTTACAATTAATGAAAGAATATTATTATAATTGTACTTTTGATTATAGACTACAATTTACATAAAGGTTCACTGTTTGTGTTGTACATCCCTATGTTTTTTTAAAAATGTTTTTTCTAGTAACATATATTCAACCTAAAATTTCCCTTTTGACCACATTGAAATATATAATTCAGTAGTGTTAATTACATTCACAATGTTGTGCTACTGTTATCACCATCCATTACCAAAACTTTCCCATCACTTTAAACTGAAATTCTGTAACAATTAAGCATTAACTTCCCACTGCCTACCTCCACCCCAGCCCCTGGTAACCTGAAGTCTAGTTTCTGATTCTATCAATTTGTTTATTCTAATTATTTCAAAAACAGTGAGATCATACTATTTTTGTCCTTTTGTGTCTGGCTTATTTCATTCAATATGTTGTCTTCAGGGTTCATCCTTGTTATCTATCACATGTATCAGAAATTCATTCCATTTATGGGTGAATAATATTCCATTGTATGTATATATCACATTTTATCAGTTCATCAGTTGATGGACATTTGGGTTACCTCCATCTTTTGGCAGTTGTGAATAATGCTGACAGAAACATCAATGTGCAAAAATGTTCGAGTCCCTGCTTTCATTTCTTATGGGTATATATGTAGAAGTGGAACTGCTGGGTCATATGTTAATTCTATACTTAACTTTCTGAGGAACTACCTGTGGGAGCCCGGGCCCCCAAGTGCCTTGAAGACTGCACACAGCAGTTTGCTTGACCTTGGACAGTTAAGATTTGACCTATTCTCCTTGTAATATCGGGTGCTA
The DNA here is from genome assembly GCF_015220235.1 of Choloepus didactylus. Taxonomy (NCBI): domain Eukaryota; kingdom Metazoa; phylum Chordata; class Mammalia; order Pilosa; family Megalonychidae; genus Choloepus; species Choloepus didactylus. Next base: position 6,875,638 of record NC_051335.1, read on the forward strand.
AATGTATTCTAGACCCCAAATACCTCCTCCCTGAGACTCCCTGAAATACTGGTATCTACAACATAATTTATAATCCTCCCCTCCTCCCTGTTTATTACAATCAGTCCCTCCTTACGTTGCATGACTCTGCTCCCATATGCTCTCATACCCGTTGGAAAGTCAAGCCCTTATAACCTGTTTAGTCAGCCCCCCAAAATGCGGACTGTTTCCATGTTGAGCTCTGAACTCGCCACCATTCAGAGCAGCTCCTGAATCCATTCAGAGAAGCTCCTGATTTCAGGGCAACATGACTCAACTTCCCCATCCTATAGGTAAGCCCCATAATGAAGACTCGTGTCTCAGAATGTGTCTGGTGCTTTCTTTAGTCCTTTGGCAACAAAAGCCCTTTTGGGCCATGATACTGCCAAACTGTTTTCCATAGCGGCTACACCATTTTACATTCCCACAAACAGTGAACAAGTGTTCCTGTTTCCCCACATCTTCTCCCACACTTGTTATTTTCTGTTATTTTTAATCATAGCCATTCCCACGGGCATGAAATGGTATCTTATTGTAGTTTGATTTGCATTTCCCTTAATGGCTACTGATATTGAGCATCTTTTCGTGTGCTTATTGGCCATTTGTATATCTTCTTTGGAGAAATGTATATTCAAGTCTTTTGCCAAATTTTTAAACTGGGTTGTCTGCCTTTCTTTTATTGAGAGGTAGAATTTCTTTTTATATTTGGGATATTAAACCCATATCTGATATGTGGTCCCCAAATATTTTCTCCAATTCTATAGGTTGTTTTTTTTTTTTTTTTTTTTTTTTTTTACTATATGATGAATTCCTTTATGAGCAAAAGTTTTTGATTTTGATAAAGTCCCATTTATCTGTTGTCTCTTTTGGTGCTTATGCTTTTGGTGTAAAGTGTAAGAAACCGTTGCCTAACATAAGATCCTGTAGATGCTTTTCTATGTTTTCTTCTAGGAGTTTTATAGTTCCAATTCTTGCATTTAGGTCTTTCATCTATTTGAGTTGGTTTTTCTACACAGTGTGTGGAGGGGGTCCACCTTCATTCTGTTGCATATGGATATCCCAGCACCATTTGTTGAAGAGACTATTCTTTCCCCATTGAATGGACTTGTCACCCTTATAAAAACTCAGTTGGCCATAGAGGTGAGCATTGCTTTCTGAACTTTCAGTTCGATTCCTTTGGTCTATATGTATGTTCTTGTGCCAGTACCATGCTGTTTTGTTTTTTTTTTCCTCCCAGAATTATTTATTTATTTATTTTAGTATCACACTGTTTTGATTACTGTAGCTTTGTAATGGATTTTAAAATCTGGAAGTGTGAGTCCTCCAACTTCGTTTTTGTTTTCTAAGATGGTTTTGGCTGTATGGGGCCCCTTACTCTTCCATATACATTTGATGATTGACTTTTCCATTTCTGCAAAGAAGACTGTTGGGATTTTGATTGGGATTGTGTTGACTCTGTAAATCTCTTTGGGTAGAACTGACATCTCAACAATATGTAGTCTTCTAATCCAAGAAAACAGAATGTCCTTCCATTATTTAGGTCTTCTTTGATTTATGTTAGCCATGTTTTGTAGTTTTCCTTGTAGAAGTCCTATCCATCCTTGGTTAAATTTATTCCTAGATACTAGATTCTTTAAGTTGCTATTGTAAGTGGAATTTTTTTTAATTTCCTTTTTACGTTGTTCATTACTAGTGCGTAGAAACACTGTAGGTTTTGCGTGTTGATCTTATACCCTGCCAGATTGCTGAATTTGTTTATTACTTCTAGTTATTGCAGATTTTTCAGGATTTTCTGTATATAAGATCATGCTGTCTGCAGATAGGGAAAGTTTCATTTCTTCCTTTCCAGTTTGTATGCCTTTTGTTTCTTTTACTTGCCTACTTGGCTCTGGCTAGAACTTGCAATACAATGTTGAGTAAAATTGAGGGCAGTGGGCATCCATGTCTTATTCTTGATCTTAGAGGGAAAGCGTTCAGTTTTTCACCATTAAGTGTGATATTAGCTGTGGGTTTTTCATATATGTCCTCTATCATGTTGAGGGAGTTTCCTTCAATTCCTCATTTATAGGTGTTTTTATCAAGAAAATATTTTGGATTTTGTCAAATGCATTTTCTTCTTCAATTGAGGTGATCATTTTTTTCCTATTCATTCTGTTAACGTGTTATATTACATTAATTGATTTTCTTACGTTTAATGACCCTTGCATACCTGGGATAACGTCCACTTGATTATAGTGTATAATTCTTTACTGTGCTGGTGGATCCAGTTTGCTATTATTTCATTGATGATTTTTGCATGTATATTCTTAAGAGATATTGGTCTGTAATTTTCTTTTCTTGTGATATCTTTATCTTCCTTTGGTATAAGGGTGATGTTGGCCTCATAGAATAAATTAGGGTGTTCCTTCTTCAATTTTTGGGAAGAGTTTGAGCAGGATTGGTGTTAATTTTTCTTGGAATGTTTGGCAAAATTCCCCTGTGAAGCCATCTGGTAATGGGCTTTTCTTTGTTGGTAGGTTTTTGATTATTGATTCAATCTCCTTACTAGTTACTGACTTGTTGATCTATTTTTCTTGTGTCAGGTTAGGTAATTTGTATGTTTTTAGGAATTTGTCCATTTTGTCTAGATTATCTAATTTGTTGGCATACAGTTCATGGTATCCTTACATAGTCCTTTTTATTTCTGGGGTATTGGTAATAATTTCCTCCCCTTTCATTTTTAATTTTCTCTCTCTCTTTTCGTTGCCAGTCTAGCTAAAGGTTTTTTTTTGTATTTTTTTTAAAAGTTTATTTCTCTTTTCAAGGAACCAACTTTTGGTTTTGTTTGTTCTCTCTATTGTTTCTTTGTTCTCAGTTTCATTTGTCTGTGCTCTAATCTTTGTTACTTCCTTCTTTCTGCTCATTTTGTTTAGTTTCCTCCTCTTTTTTCTGTATCTTCCACTTGTGAGGTTAGGGCTCTGGTTTGAGATCTTTCTTCTTTATTAATGTAAGCATTTAGAGCTATAAATTTCTCTCTCAGCCATGCCTTTTGCTGCATCCCGTAAATTTTGGTAGTTTGTGTTTTCATTTTTGTTCATCTCAAGATTTTCCATAACTTGCCTTCTAATTTCTTTTTTGATCCATTTGTTGTTGAAGAGTATGTTGTGTTATTTCCATATGTTTGTGAATTTTCTATTTCTCCCTCTATTTTTGATTTCTAGTTTCATTCCATTGAGATTGGAGACAATACATTGTGTGACTTCAATATTTTTTAATTTATTGAGCCTTGTTTTGTGAACTAACAAATGGTCTGTCCTGGAGAATGATCCATGTGCACTAGAGAAGAATGTGTATTCTGCTGCTGATGGGTGAAGTGTTCTTTATATGTCTATAGCATTAGTTGATCTAGAGTATTATTCCAGTCTTGTATTTCCTTACTAATCTTCTGTCTAGATGTTCTATCTATTATTGAAAGTGGTGTATTAAAGTCTTCTATTACTGTAGAACACCTGTTTCTCCCTTTAAATCTGTCAATTTTTCCTTCATATTTTGGGGCTTTGCTGTTAGGTACATATATATTTATGATTGTTATGTCTTCCTGTTGAATTGACTCTTTTATCATTATATAATGACCTTTTTGTCCCTTTAAACAGTTTTTTTATTTGAAGTCTATTTTGTATGGTATTAGTATAGCTACTCCAGCTCTCTCTTGGTTATTACTTGCATGGTGTATTTTTTTCCAGCCTTTCACTTTCTACCTGCTTCTGTTTGAACTTAAGGTGAGTCTCTTAAAACAGTATATAGTTGTTATCAAGAGTTGGGTTGTGCTTATTTATCCATTCTTCCTAAGTCTGCCTTTTGACAGGAGAGTTTAATCTGTTTGCTTTCAAAGTAACTACTGATAATGCAGTACTTTCTTCTGCTATTTTTCTATTCGTCTTTATAAGTCTTATATGTTTATGGTCCCTCAGTTCTTCCATTAATACCTACTTTCATATTTGATTTCTTGTATCATGCCATTTTGGTGCCTTCTCATTTCTTTCTATATATCTTTCTTATATATTTTCTTTATGTTTACTATGGTACTTAAATTTAACATCCTTAATCTACAACAACCCCATTTGATTTGGTATCATCCTAACTTCAATAGCTTGTATATGCCCTGTTCCTATATCTCTTAATCCCCCTATATTTTGGTTGTACTTTTTACAAATTATATCTATATATGTTGTATGTTCAAAACCATAGATTTATTGTTATATTTGATACATATGCATTTTAGAACCTTTAAGTTAAAAGTGAAGTTACGTACCAAAAAAAACCACAATACAATAGTACTGGCATTTATAGTTGCTCATATGATTACCTTTACCAGAGGTCTTTATTTCTTTATGCCACTTTTAGTGTTCTTTCTTATCAGTAGAAAGACTCCCTTAAGCTTTGCTTATAGGGCAGATCTAGTGGTGAGGAACTTCCTCAGCTTTTGTTTTTCTGGGTATTTCTTAATCTCTCCCTCATTTTTTTATGCTTATCTTTATTTTATTACTCATCTACTCATACAATGGATAAAGGGAGTGTCAGTCCAAGGTTTTTATAATCACACAGTTACAAGATTAAAGCTATATAGTTATACAATCATTATCAAAGATCAAGGCTACTGGATTACAGTTCAACAATTTCAGGTATTTCCTTCTGGCTATTCCAATACACTTGCAACTGAAAAGAAACAATCCATGTAATGTTTCAGTAGTCATAATCATATGCTAAATCCTAATTTGTCAGTTACACCTCCTCCCTCTCAGTTGATCTCTCAATCTTCAGGGATATCTGGGTAATGACCATTTTAACTTCTCCATTCTGGAAAGGGGTTTTGACCTTATGGGGAGGAGGAATGAATCTGGATGATGTTTTTGGAGAAACTGGTACCTCTGGGTTTCAGGGCTTATCTGGCATAGGAATGATCTCCCTCAATTTTGAAAGAGTGTTTTGCCAGATATACAGTTCTTGGTTGGCAATTGTTTTCTTTCAGCACTTCAAATGTTTCATCCCACTGCATTCTTGTGTTGTGGTTTCTGATGAGAAATCAACACTTAATCTTATTGTGTCTCCCTTGTACATAATATGTTGCTTTTCCCTTGTAGCTTTCAAAAATTCTCCTTGTGCTTGGTATTGAATGCTATGTGTTTGGCCCTGGCTCTCTTCGAGTTTATCTTGTTTGGGTTTGATTGGGCTTCTTGAATGTATATATTCAAGTCTTTTGTTAAATTTAAGAAGTTTTCTGCCATTTTTTCTTTGAATATTCCTTCTGCCCCTTTCTCTCTTTCTTCTCCTTTTGGGACTCCCAAAATGTGCATCACAGGTATATTAGGCTCTGGTTGTTTTTCCTATTTTTACTTTGTGCTTTTCAGCCTGAATTACTTTAATTTTATTCTCTTTGAGTTAACTGATTCTTTCTTCTGCCTGCTCCAGTCTGCTGTTGAAACCCTCTAGGGCATTTTTCATTTCAGTTATTGTGGTCTTCAATTCCAATATTATTGTTTTGTTCCTTTTTAAGATTTCTGACTTTTTATTAACACTCATATTGTTCATTCATTGTTTCCCTGATTTCCTTTAGTTCTTTCTCTGTTTTCCTTTATCTCCTTGGACATATTGAGGATCATATTTTGAAATGCAATTTTATTGAGATATATTCACACACCATACAGTCCATCCAAAGTATACAGTCAGTGCCTCACAGTATCATCACATAGTTGTGCACTCAACAGCATAATCAATTTTAGAACATTTTCGTTACTCCAGGAAGCAAAAAAAAAAAAAAAAAAGAAAGAAAGAAAGAAAGAAAAGAAAGAAAGAAAATGAAGAGAACACCAAAACATCTTGTATCCCTTATCCCCCCCCCCCCGCCTTGTCACTGATCTAGCCTTAATGCGGTACATTTGTTACCGTTAATGAAATAATAAGATATTACTGTGGTTTGCAGTAGGTGTGTTTCCCCCCATATACCACTTCATTATTAACTCCTTGTCATAGTTTTGTACATGTTTTCTGGTTCATGGAGGAAATTTTTATATCTGTACTGTGTTAATCATAGTCATTGCCTCCACAAAATTTACTGAGTTATACGTTCTCATGTTTTAACCTCTGGCTTTCCTTCTGTGGACATATATGACTCTAAACTTTGCCTGTCAAATCCACTCAGACAGTATTCAGCACTGTTAATTATACTCACAATAATGTGCTGCCATCCCCTCTATCCATTTCCACTCATTTAAATTCAGCCTAGTTAAAAATTCTGCACATCTTAAGCAACCACTCCCCATTTTCTACCATAATTCTATCTACTGGTAACCTATATTCTAAATTCTAACAATATGAGTTTGTCCATTATAATGAGCTAATATTAGTAAGATAACAAAATACCTATCCTGTGTCAGGGTTACTCCACTCAACATAATGTCCTCAGGGTTCATACATGTTGTCACATGCTTCAGGACTTCATCTTTTCTCACTGCTGAATAATATTCCATTGTAGGTATATACCACATATTGTTTATCCATTCATCAGTTGATGGACACTTGGATTATTTCCATCTTTTGGCAATTGTGAGTAATGCTACTGTGAACATCTGTGTGCAAATGTCTGTTTGCATCCCTGCTTTCAGTTCTTCTGAACATATACTGTGTAGTGGGATTGCCAGATTGTATGGCAACTCTATCCTTAGCTTTCTAAGGAACCGCCAAACCATGTTCCACAGCAGCTGTACCATTTTACATTCCCACCGGCAATGAATGAGTGTTCTTTCTCTCCCCATCCTCTCCAACACTTGTAGTTTCCTGTTTGTTTAATAGTGGCCATTCTAATAGCTGTGAAAAGGTATCTCATTGTGGTTTTGATTTGCGTTTTCCCTAATGGCTAGTGAAGATGAACATCTTTTCATGTGCTTTTTAGCCATTTGTATTGAGATTATTTTTTAAAATCTTTGTCCATTATGTCCAAAGTATGGTCTTCTTCATTGATGTTTCTGGATTTTTATCTTGTTTCTTTAGATGGGACATCTTTTCCTGTTTGTTTGTCTTGTAATCTTTTGTTGCACACTGTACATTTTAATATTTTAATGTGTTAATTCCCGGATTTAGTCCCTGAGCTCTCTGTTCCTTAGGTTTGTAGCCAGCTAATGATAAGACAGATTTCCTTGAGTGCCAATATCTGTAATAACAAACAAGTGAATGCAATACACACCTTTCTTAGTCTTTGAAACTTGGCTCTGCCTTATCTGGTGCTCTCCTTTCGAGTTTAGCCCTTCTCTCAAAAGATCAGCCTGAAAGTGAGTTGCAGGCTCCTCTCTGTCAATTCTGGGCCTGAGTCTTGTCCTGGGCTTGTGCTTGCTCCTGGACTTAGGAATTTCCTCATTTACAGGAATTTGAATGCCCTGTACCCTTGTGAAGTGGACTTCTTCCCCTCCTAGGTGCTTTATTTTAATCACCTGAACAGGTAGTCCTTTGCCCCAGGCCACATTGGCTCAATTGTTTCTTACTATGCTTGGGCTGTCAGAGCTGCTTTTGCCTGCAGAGCAGATCATGGGAGAGTGAGCCACAAACGAGTTTCCTGTTTCAGGTTTTTTATGGTGCCACCGGATTGATAGATAAGGGTTATTCTGCTCCCTTCTGAACAGGTCCATGGACTTACAATGAGAGCACAGGCTGGCTCCACACCACACCGCTGAGGGGTACGGGAGGACCAGCAAGGGTGCCACAAACTTCTATCCTTTTTAAAACTGCATTTTCTTTTTTTTTTTTAACTTTATCAAAAAATTTAAAAAATAAACAATAAAAAATACATTTCAAACAAAACCAAACGGAGGAATAAGAAAACAACCTAAAATAACCACATTGCTTCCAACATGTTCCTACCCTACCCCAAGAAAGTTGCATTTTCTTGATTCAGCACTCGCCCAGTTATTGCAATCCTTTAACTGTTTTTGACAGTTTTGAAGAAGTTGGCTCTGCCGGGTTTTGCTAGTTGGTCAAAGATTCTGTGGGGCAACAGCAGCCTGGAGTGTCTTATGCCACCTTGGTTGACTGGAAGCCTTTGTAGGTTCTTTTTGAGTTTCTTTATACACAGTCATTTCATCTATGAATAATGCTTTATTTTTTTCTTTTCCAAAATCTTGTGTTTCTTCCTCTTCTCTTATTACACAGGCTGGACCTCTCTAGTGCAATGCTGAATATAAGTAATGATAGTAGACATTCTTGTCTTACTCCTGACCTCAGGGGGAAATTGCTCAGTATTTCACCATTAAGTATGTTTTTAGCTATAGGTATTTGGAAGAGCTCCTTTATCAGATTAGGAATATTTCCTTCTATTTCTAGTGTGCTGAGATTTTATCATGAACAGGTATTGCATATTATCAGATGTTTTTTCTGCATTAAGATGATCATATGTGTACTGTTTTCTACTTTAACCTGTTAATGTGCTGATTGTCATCAATCGATTGACTATTAAACCAATCTTGCATTCCTGGAACATATTTTATCCTTTATATATATATCACTAGATTTAATTCACTGGTGTTTTGTGTCTGATTTTTGTGTCTAGTTTCATGAGAGGTAGTAGCTTGTGAATATTTTTCTTGCAGTGTTCTTGTCAGGTTTCTATAACAAGATTATACCAACCTCATAAAATGAGTTGGGAAGTATTCCTTTTTTTTCTGTTCTCTGGAGGAGTTTGCATAAGATTGGTGGTGTTTCTTCCTTAAGGGTTGGGAAGATTTTGCCAGTGAAACCTGGAACTTTTTGTACAAGAAGGTTTTAGATTTCTTTAATAGATATGGGAGTATTAAGGTTTTCTTTGTCAATTTTGGGTAAGTTTTGGTTTGTTTGTTTTTTTTTTCATTTTTATTGAGATTGTTCAGATACCATACAATTATCCAAAGATCCAAAGTGTACAATCACTTGCCCCTGGGTACCCTCATACAGCTGTGCATCCATCACACTTAATTTCTGTTCAATTTTTAGAAACTTTTCATTACTCCAGACAAGAAATAAACTGAAAGATGAAAAAAGAAAAGAAAAGAAAAGGAAACTCTAATCCTCCCCTACCCTTAACCAACCCCCCTCAATTGTTAACTCCTAGTATTTATATAGTACATTTGTTACTGCTTATGAAAAAATGTTGAAATACTACTAACTGTAGTATATAGTTTGTAATAGGTATATAGTTCTTCCCTATATGCCCCTGTATTATTAACTTCTAATTGTATTGTCATACATTTGTTCTGGTTCATGGAAGGGATTTCTAGTATTTGTACAGTTGATCATGGACATTGCCCACCATAGGATTCAGTTTTATACATTCCCATCTTTTGACCTCCAACTTTCCTTCTGGTAACATATATGACTCTGAGCTTCCCCTTTCCACCTCATTCACACACCATTCGGCGCTGTTAGTTATTCTCACATCTTGCTACCAACACCCCTGTTCATTTCCAAACATTTAAGTTCATCCTAATTGAACAATCTGCTCATACTAAGCAACCACTCCCCATTCTTAAGCCTCGTCCTATATCTTGGTACCTTATATTTCATGTCTATGAGTTTATATATTATAATTAGTTCCTATCAGTGAGACCCTGCAATAATTGTCCTAATGTGTCTGGCTTATTTCACTCAGTATATTGCCCTCGAGTTTTTGTCATCAACCCATTTTTTTTTAATATGGTTTTGTTCACTCACCATACATTCCATCCCAAGTAAATAATTGATGGTTTTCTGCATGGTCGTACATTTATGTGTTTACCACCTTCACCATTATCTATGTAAGAGCATCTACATTTCTTCCACAAGGCAGGAGGGGGAGTCAAAGAAGGTAGAGAGGCAAAAGAAAGAGGAAAAAAAAAGACAGCTAGGAAGCAGCAAAAGGAAAAATAACCTTAAATCAAAGTAGAATAAAGAATCAGACAATACCACCAATGTCAAGTGTCTAACATGCCTCCCCTTTCCCCCCTTCTTATCTGCATTCACCTTGGTATATCACCTTTGTTACATTAAAGGAAGCATAATACAATGATTCTATTAGTTACAGTCTCTAGTTTATGCTGATTGCATCCGTCCCCCAGTGCCTTCCCATTTTTAACACCTTGCAAGGTTGACAGTTGCTTGTTCTCCCTCGTAAAAGAACATATTTGTACATTTTATCACAATTGTTGAATACTCTAGATTTCACCAAGTTACACAGTCCCAGTCTTTATCTTTCCTCCTTTCTTGTGGTGTCTCACATGCTCCCCACCTTCCTCTCTCAACCGTATTCATAGTTACCTTTGTTCAGTGTACTTACATTGTTGTGCTACCATCTCCCCAAATTGTGTTCCAAACCATGCACTCCTGTCTTCTATCACCGTGTAGTGCTCCCTTTAGTATTTCCTGTAGGACAGGTGTCTTGTTCACAAAGTCTCTCATTGTCTGTTTGTCAGAAGATATTTTGAGCTCTCCCTCATTATTCAAAGGACAGCTTTGCTGGATACAGGATTCTTGGTTAGCGGTTTTTCTCCTTCAGTATCTTAAATATATCACACCACTTCCTTCTTGCCTCCATGGTTTCTGCTGAGAGATCCGTACATAGTCTTATTAAGCTTCCTTTGTATGTGATGGATTACCTTTCTCTTGCTGCTTTCAGGATTCTCTCTTTGTCTTTGACATTTGATAATCTGATTATTAAGTGTCTTGGCGTAGGTCTATTCATATCTCTTCTGTTTGGAGTACGCTGCGCTTCTTGGATCTGTAATTTTATGTCTTTCATAAGAGATGGGAAATTTTCATTAATTATTTCCTCTATTATTGCTTCTGCCCTCTTTCCATTCTCTTCTCCTTCTGGTACACCAATGATACTTGCATTATTGTACTTTGTTTCATCCTTGAGTTTCTGGAGACGTTGCTCATATTTTTTCCTTCTTTTCTCCATCTGCTCCTTTGTGTGTAGGCTTTCAGGTGTTTTGTTCTCCAGATCCTGAGTGTTTTCTTCTGCCTCTTGAGATCTGCTGTTGTATGTTTCCACTGTGTCTTTCATGTCTTGTGTTGTGCCTTTCATTTCCCTATATTCTACTGGTTGTTTTTTTGAACTTTTGATTTCTGCCGTATACATGCCCAGTGCTTCCTTTACAGCCTCTATCTCTTTTGCAATATCTTCTCTAAACTTTTTGATTTGATTTAGCATTAGTTTAAATTCCTGTATCTCAGTTGAAGTGTACATTTGTTCTTTTGACTGGGCCATAACTTTGTTTTTCTTAGTGTAGGTTGTAATTTTCTGTTGTCTAGGCATGGTTTCCTTGGTTATCCAAATCAGGTTTTCCCAGACCAGAACAGGCTCAGGTCCCAGAGGGAAGAAATATTCAGTATCTGGTTTCTCTGCGGGTGTGTCTTAGAAAATTGCTCCACCCTTTGATGCTTTGTGTCACTGTGCTTTTCTGCCCAGCAGGTGATGCCTGTTAGCCTATAATTCTTGACTGGTGTGGGGAAGTATGGCCCTGTTCCCCCAGGCTCTGGGGTCTGGTTCTGAATGGAAAGGGTCCCACCCCTTTCCTCCTAGAGAAGACAGACCCCCCAGGTGGAGGTCATTAGCATTTCAATGGTCTCTCTCTCTGCTTGTGCTGTCTCCACCCTTCTCTGCTTCACAGCCCTGGAAACTGAAAATGACTGGGGCTTTTTCTCCACTGAGCCAAAAAAGAAACAGACAGTCCCCTTCAGACCCAGTCCAAGGCGACCCTCCAGCTCTCCCAGGTCAGTCGTCACCCAAAGCCTCTGTCTGTTTTTGGGGGATGCATACCTGTAGTGAGCAGTTCACACTCGCTACTTAAAACCCCAGTTGGAGCTCAGCTGAGCTATATTCGCTTGCTGGGAGAGAGCTTCTCTCTGGCACCACGAGGCTTTGCAGCTCGGGCTATGGGAGAGGGGGTCCCACGACTTGGTTCCGCAGGTTTTACTTACAGATTTTATGCTGTGTTCTCGGGCATTCCTCCCAATTCAGGTTGGTGTATGATGAGTGGATGGTCTCGTTTGTCCCCCTGCAGTTATTCTGGATTATTTGCTAGTTGTTTCTGGTTTTTTGTAGTTGTTCCAGGGGGACTACTTAGCTTCCACTCTTCTCTATGCCGCCATCTTTCCCATTCTCATCAAGTTTTGGTTTTTAAACAATTTTTTCTAGTAGAGTTAAACACCAAGTCTTGTTAGCCTCACTTTACCCTATATGTACCACTAGACAAAGACCTGGTAGCTTCTTACTCAATACATTATTAGTAGTCATTATTCCAGTTTTTCAGTTGCTCTGTTTGGTCAGAAGTTTCATAAAGTACGTTAAGTGTGTTTACATAGAGTGCTTTAGCCTTTATTTGGAATTTATAAATATGGGAATTCATGAAATTTTCTCTTTCTCATTTTCTTCTGAGAACAACCTGAGGTTCTAATTTTAGAAAAGTGGAGAATATATGTATGTTTCTTTCTCCCTATTTTTTCTTGTGATTCCGTCTTTTTTATTCTGTCATATATTATCACATCTATTTTAATATTTTTTCATGAGAATAAGTGAATACTGAAATGAAGGTCCATGATGAGAAGCCCATGATACATAATTTTTTTAAATGTCTCTAGAATTTATTTTCCTTTCCTCCTTATAGGTTTATAGGAAAAGAATCAACATGATACTGAGGTTTCAACTTACAGCCTTCAAGAGGCTAGCTTAATACAAACTAAATGATTAATACCATTTTTTTATTATCATATTCTACTACGGGACTATTCAGTCTCCTCTCTATTATCATTATTTACTTTCCCCTTTATCTCCTTCAATGCTAAATGTAGAGTGATTTTGTCTTTTGATTTTAGTAAAATCAAAGAAGTATTATGATGTAGTGGAAAGGGCACAGGATTTGGAATCAGACTATCTGGGTTAGAGTACCATTCGTGTATTTACATAATTGCGTGAACTTAGGCAGACCATTGACCTCTCTGAACCTCAGTTTCTATGTCTGTGAAATAGAGATAATAATAAAATTTCCCTGTGCTAGTGCACTGACATAATTTGAAAATGAAATAAAATTGTATAGCCCTTTGCAATCCTCTGAAATGACAGGTACACTGTGAAAGTGTTATTATCAAATGAGATGTTCTTTTAAATTTGTGAAGAAAGGCATGGAGCTCTTCCTTAACCAGCACAGCTATCTGAAGCCTCTGCTGACACACAGTGGGCCTCCTCTTACCACAACACTCCCTGCCTGCTGTGAACCCATTGCGAGATGCCTAACCAGCCCTCAGGCTTTTGAAGTAAGTTGGTTTTATCCAAAAGCTAAGTTGTTCATTAAGTTAAATTTATCTGCTCTGTGGCTGGGTTGCAGGTTTTATTTGTGTGTGTGTGTGTGTGTGTGTGTGTGTGTGTGTGTGTATGTGTTTTGTTGTTGTTGTTGTTTTTGTTTGTTTGTTTGTTTTTGCCTTTGAGGGATAAAAACCTTAAGGAGGAATATAGGCATATTTTGCTCAACACATTGACAACCAGACAAGTCACAGAAATCTATAAATATAATTCACAGCCTTCAAAACATCTTTTGAAAACAGCTATAGAATATACCTCGTCTTACTGTAGGTGATTTTAGCTAATAATTCTATTTCCATGCTGACTTATATTTATGTGCAATGTGTGACCTGAGCTCAGTAATAAATGCACTAGATGTTCATATATAAATTAGGGTTGTCCCATTTACATTGAGAGGATTAAAAAAATTTTTTGATGCACCTAAGTGTGCAACAGATGGTCTATCATTGCACACCTGCCAACTTTTGGATCTTAGGGAAAGTTTATCTACTTCTGTTCCACATACTGGGAGAAATGAACATGTGTAGATATGATCCTGATTCCATATTTTTTTCCTTAACTACCAGCATATGATTGGTAGCTTGGTAAGTATTGCAGCTTACAAAGAAGTGACAGATAAGCTAACCAGCCTTTATTTTTAAATATGAATATTTTTATCTTTTTAAAAAAACCCTTGAGTCCTAGCGTTTTAATTTTAAACCAACCCTTCAAAAATAATCCATGGCAGCAAATAGGTACTTATGTAAACAACACCCACCCTGACTACCCTGATGCAACACTCAGAACCTTGAGTAAAGAAGGGAAGCTGTAGAGAAGCAGGGTGGTCATGCACATCCCCAGTTGCCTACAAGCTCTTTTGTGGTTTTAGAGCAGCAAGACTTGGCAAGTTACAGGAGTCGGATCCCACAGGAAATGGATGGGAAAGAGGAGGCCTGGAGGGAGGGGTGGGGGTGGTACCCCTGGTCGGGGAGGAGTACCCTACAGCTGTGTGTTATGTGGAGTTTGACGGATTTTACTGGTGGGGTGGAGAGAATACCCCATGTTGCCTTGTCTCTCCCTCCCACATTCCCAAGCATAGTTTCTATTTCCTCTGGGCCCTGGTAGCCTGTGTGACCATGTATAGAGGGCTCAGCCAGCATCGTTGGTTAAGTCAGTGAGTCTTGGCTCTTGGATTCCAGAGACCCATTTGCCATCACCAAAAGCCAAAAGAATTCCACCACGACTTCGTGTCCTGTGGCATATCATAAAATACAACACAATGTCAAACTTAATTTTTTATATTAAGTTTTGTTTTTGTCAACTACTACTTTTTTTTTAGTTTTCAAACTAACATGTTCATGGCCAAATAGTCAAACAATATGGAAGTTGTGTACAAAGGGAAAAATAAAAGTCCTCCTTCTCCCACCTGTGTTCCCCAGAGGCAGTCTTTATTAAAGGTTTACATATACACTTCCCAATATGTTTTATCTATACAAACACATATGTACATATAGTTTTGTTTGGATTGTTTTATTTTTTTTTTTTTAATCATCATTTTATTGAGATATATTCACATACCACGCAGTCATACAAAACAAATTGTACTTTCGATTATTTACAGTACCATTACATAGTTGTACATTCATCACCTAAATCAATCCCTGACACCTTCATTAGCACACACACAAAAATAACAAGAATAATAATTAGAGTGAAAAAGAGCAATTGAAGTAAAAAAGAACACTAGGTACCTTTGTCTGTTTGTTTGCTTCCCCTACTTTTCTACACATCGATCCATAAACTAGACAAAGTGGAGTTTGGTCCTTATGGCATTCCCAATCCCACTGTCACCCCTCATAAGCTACATTTTTATACAACTGTCTTCGAGATTCATGGGTTCTGGGTTGTAGTTTAATAGTTTCAGGTATCCACCACCAGCTACCCCAATTCTTTAGAACCTAAAAAAGGTTGTCTAAAGTGTGCGTAAGAGTGCCCACCAGAGTGATCTCTCGGCTCGTTTTGGAATCTCTCTGCCACTGAAGCTTATTTCATTTCTTTCACATCCCCCTTTTGGTCAAGAAGATGTTCTCCATCCCACGATGCCGGGTCTACATTCCTCCCCGGGAGTCATATTCCACGTTGCCAGGGAGATTCACTTCCCTGGGTGTCTGATCCCACGTAGGGGGGAGGGCAGTGATTTCACCTTTCAAGTTGGCTTAGCCAGAGAGAGAGGGCCACATCTGAGCAACAAAGAGGCATTCAGGAGGAGACTCTTAGGCACAAATACAGGGAGGCCTAGCCTCTCCTTTGCAGCAACCGTCTTCCCAAGGGTAAAACTTATGGTAGAGGGCTCAACCCATCAAGCCACCAGTCCCCTATGTCTGTGGTCATGTTAGCAACCATGGAGGTGGGGTAGGCGAATACCCCTGCATTCTGTTTGGATTGTTTTATACAAATGGGATCACAATAAGTGTATTGTCCTCCTACTTGCTTTTTTCATTTAATGATACATCATGGATACCTTTCCATGTAAATACATTAGATCTGTTACTTTCTTTTTTCATGGCTACATAGTATTCCATTGCATGGCTATGCCAAAATCTATTTAATCAGTCTTCTATGGTTAGACATTTCAGTTATTTCCTTTTTTTTTTTTACTGTTTTAAATAACGCTTATAGTGAATATCCTTGTACATATAAATTTACCCAAGTATTTGTAGGAATATAGAATAGACTTTTGTAAATAAAATTGCTGGGTCAAAAGCAAATGCATTTTAAAATTTGATAGATATTGCCCCAAACCTCAAACTTAATAAAGAAATTAGAAGGTGTGCTATCCTGAGAAGGAGCTACAGAGCTTTGTTGTGAATATTGCTGACCTAAGTGATAGAGATTAGTTAGACAAGAAGGGATTTTGGTTGGTTGCTGGTTATGGATTGGTTAGTTTTTCAGTTCACATTTCTTTGACTTTGAGTATCCAGGCAAATTTCTATCAACAGTGAATTAATTTTTTTGTTTTTTAGATTTTGTCTAATAGTCTTCTCAGTCTAGTTTGACTCTTTTAGACAAATTAAAGATCTTCCAACACACACAAGATTGGGAAACCTGCATCATTTAACTTCATCAGCATGTATGATGTCTCTGTCAGTTCTACTTCCCTCAAGGGGTATTAATCACACTTTTCTTTTTACTAGATCAATATGAATATTAGAATGATTCTTACTCTTTACATTAGAAAAAGAAGTGACTTTTTCCCTGATCTTTAAAAGTAATATGTACTCATAATAAAAATTCAAATAGTACAGAAACATATAAAGAAGAAAATAAAAATCATTGGCAATCCTATCATCCAGTGCTATCATCACTTTGTTGAACACCCTTCCAGAATTTTCCATGCATACATACTTTTTTTTATTTACCAAAATGGGACTATATATTCTTGACTTTTTCCCCTTTTGTAGTACTTTAATTATACTGTTTTGGCCACTAAGTTTCCATTAGAGCCAAAGTGTATTGGGCTGGGAGACAAGTATGCAGTGAGAGTTCAGTATGTTTGGGGATATTATCTTTCTGTGCATTGTGAAAACAAAAGTAAAAGTTTTATTTAAAGCTATTAAGTAATCAATTCAGCTTGCATTTAGTGAGTACTCTCTGTGTGCCACAAACTGTGTTAGGTGGTTGGACTACAACACAGAAAACAACTCAGTCCCTGACCTCACGGGGTTTAGAGTCTAGTGGGAGGAGGGGGAGCAGGCCAGTACACATGCAGTTATGATACAAGGGTGAGTGCCACTATAGAGACAGGTCTAAGCACAGGGTGCTATGAGAGCTCACAGGAGGGATCCCTAGCTTAGTTCTGGAAGATCAGGGAAGACATCTGGGAGAGGGTTTTTCAAGCTGAGGCCTCAGTGATATGTAGCCATTAGTCAGATGGAATTGGGCAGAGGGGACAGCATGTAGAACAGCCTGCAGGTAAGGGAGAACACAAGAGATTTGGGCAACTGTCAGCAGTTCAGTCTGGCTGGCACACAATGGGGATGTTGATGTGGGGAAGACAGATTGTGGCAGGCTGGGAAGCTGAAGAGGCCAAGTCAGTACACAGTGTCTTTTTTACTTTATCCTAAGGGCAGTGGGGTACTGCTGAAGGTTTTTAATAGAGAATCCTTTAAAGTTCTGTTATAAATGTTCCTTGAATTTCTTAACGATTCTTAAAACTTATTTTATTTGCATTTAGAACCAGGAACAATTGAAAGATGATGATTCAGATCTTATTCTCAATGATGGCGATATTAGTTTGACACATGGGGATTCTACCGTGAACACTGAATCAGCAACATCCAGTGGTCCCAGGCGATTTATGGGAAACAGTTCTGAAGATGCCTTGGATCGGGAGCTTGCATTTGGGGACCACGAACTGGTCATTCAGGGAACACGTCTGGTTCTTCCTATGGATGATTCTGAACCACCATTAAATCTCTTAGATAATACAAGACACGGTCCTGCCTAAGCTTGGTGATACTCACTTAGTGATTTGTAAACTTTGCACATGTGTTTGTGAAGAAATTTGTACTACCTAAAAAGTCCCAGTGCATGTCTCTGAATTTTAAGCTGTATAAATACTGTTTATATGGCATAAAAAGAATATCAATATCCTGTACAAGGCGGATTCTGAGCAAACTTCCTTTTTTTCAAGATTTACTGGCTGCACTATGTAGAATGGATCTGTTTTAGAAAGTTACTTTCACAGTGATGCTGTGGGTTCTGTTAGCTTTGTGTCTCAGTTAAGTATAAAAAGTGACCGATTTACTCCTTCTTACATTTACCTGACAATTAACCAGAGTACCAAGTTCTTGTGATGTGAATTAATTGTTTTTGATGTGTGTGTGCTGGGGGTTGGGGGGAGGGAGAGGGAAGAGGGAGTGTTATTTCCTAGGGAGCTATGGTTGGAGAGGCTCCTTTGTTGGGAAACTTTGTGTTGATTGCTGCTGCCTTTGTTGTGATCTTTTTCCTTTATCTCTGATGGCCTGTTGTGGTGCAAGGAGCTGATGAAATATAATGCTGATGGCATTCTGATCTTGCCCTATTCAGGTTGGGGAGTGAAGTGTGGGGGCCCTTTTTCCCCCTTCCTTTGAAAGAGCAGATTCTTTGACCTACAGTACACTGTGGTTCAGAAAAAAAGACTGCAAATACTTCCAAGACTTTATTTTGGTTTGTTTTCCCAGACCAAGACCACAGAAGGAGGTGCATCCAGCCTGCTTAGCCAAAGTACAGCTGTATATAGTTCAGAGCACTTGATGTAAATTTGGAGGCGCTGGGGCAGAGAGGGGATGGAGAGCAGGAGGGAGATAAAGATGATGGTGGTTTCAGAGCTCTCTCTTCCCAAATATGTAAATATTCTTTGCCAGATAAGTTTAAATAAGACATTTAATTGCTGCTTAAGTTTTGTTTATGTACTTTATCTGTATAGCATGCTTTGTGGTCAGACTTTTTATATCAATTTAAATTGCTGCTCTTTAGCAGCTTAACAGGAGCAAAATGTAAAATTTTTGAACTTATTGTGTCAAATTGTCCTTTGTTACTTTGTAGTTAATATTAAAAGTTAATTTATGATTCCACAATAGTTCCATGCTACGCCAAAGTCAGTTGTACAAGAAATATAAACACTTTGGGGCACCTTCCCCTTGGCGTTTATTGAGAAAACAGTGGCTCTTTTGTGTGCACTGGGTGTAGTTGTCTTCATTTTTATGTTACTTTTTAATATAAGCTGCCATGTGGGTTTTTATGTTTTTCAAGGAAGAGCACAGAACAATTCTCCATTTCATATTCAGAGTATGAAAGTGGATTTTTATTTTTTGACAATGAAAATACCTAAAAGGCACATTGAACACTTGGAAGGGGGGTGCTTTTTGATGTAAATTCTGACCTGTTAATGTTTCAGAAGAAAAATATGAACTTTTGTGTTTTCTTTTCCCCCTCTGGTGGGCGTGGCATTGCCTTAATTTTACCCAACTGATTTACACAAGGTTCACATATTCCAATGAAAAATACCTTTCCAAACAAAATGTGGACTTACTGTCCAAAAGGTATCTGTGCTATTGAAAACACTCCTTGAGTTTTAAGGGAATGCAAATGTTATACTTTTTGGTGGCAGCTTTAACTGTTGGCATAGCCATTTGTTATGTAGTGATAGTGAATTTCCTACCATGCAGGAATCCTGTGAAGTGTGCATTTTATATGATGTGTGCCTCTTCATGCAGTAAATAGTTTCTTGTTAATGTACATTTGAGGGGCTTTGAACTTCAGCGTCATTTACCCATAAAAATATTCAAGTTGTTAAACATTATACAATAAATTAACAGCTACCTTTTTCAGTCTGTCAGGTTACCAAGCTCACTTTCTGTAAATTGCTGTAAATACATAGCATGACAAATTCAGTAACTCGTCTCTTTCAGCATGCATAAGATTTTTCATTAGAGAAACTGATAAAGCTTGAGTCAACTAAATCTGCCTTCGTACTTTATCAAAGGGGAACCAAGCCTGCTGTGCTTACATCAGCATCTGGAAGATTATCCTCTCCTCTAATCTACGTACACATCTCCAAACAAAGAAAAAGAACCAAACTCTGCTTATGTATCTACTGGTTTCAGACACCTGAATGAATTTGGATGAAGTACCATCTGTTACTATCATGCACAAGTAGAACTGTTCTCCGACTTGTTTTTCTGTGGTTTGTGGAACCTACATGTTTGAATGACTTGAACTTTGCATCTTTTAAAGTTTTTAAGTTTCCTTGGCATTTTATCCTAGTTGTTTGTGTTTGGCAATGTGCTGTTAAAATAATAGACTTTTTTTTTTTTAATCATCATTTTATTGAGATATATTCACATACCACGCAGTCATACAAAACAAATTGTACTTTCGATTGTTTACAGTACCATTACATAGTTGTACATTCATCACCTAAATCAATCCCTGACACCTTCATTAGCACACACACAATAATAACAAGAATAATAATTAGAGTGAAAAGGAGCAATTGAAGTAAAAAAGAACACTGGGTACCTTTGTCTGTTTGTTTCCTTCCCCTATTTTTCTACTCATCCATCCATAAACTAGACAAAGTGGAGTGTGGTCCTTATGACTTTCCCAATCCCATTGTCACCCCTCTTAAGCTACATTTTTATACAACTGTCTTCGAGATTCATGGGTTCTGGGTTGAAGTTTGATAGTTTCAGGTATCCACCACCATCTACCCCAATTCTTTAGAACCTAAAAAGGGTTGTCTAAAGTGTGCGTAAGAGTGCCCACCAGAGTGACCTCTCGGCTCGTTTTGGAATCTCTCTGCCACTGAAGCTTATTTCATTTCCTTTCACATCCCCCTTTTGGTCAAGATGATGTTCTCCGTCCCACGATGCCGGGTCTACATTCCTCCCCGGGAGTCATATTCCACGTTGCCAGGGAGATTCACTCCCCTGGGTGTCTGATCCCACGTAGGGGGGAGGGCAGTGATTTTACCTTTCAAGCTGGCTTAGCCAGAGAGAGAGGGCCACATCTGAGCAACAAAGAGGTATTCGGGAGGAGGCTCTTAGGCACAACCATAGGGAGGCCTAGCCTCTCCTTTGCAGCAACCATCTTCCCAAGGGTAAAACCTATGGTAGAGGGCTCAGCCCATCAAACCACCAGTCCCCTATGTCTGTGGTCATGTTAGAAACCATCGAGGTGGGGTAGGCCAATACCCCTGCATTCTCCACAGGCTCCTCAAGGGGGCACTACATCTTTTTTTCCTTGTTTTTCTTCTTTTTTTTTTTTTAACTTTCCCTTCTTTTTTTTTTTTAAATCTTCATTTTATTGAGATATATTCACATACCATGCAGTCATACAAAACAAATCGTACTTTCGATTGTTTACAGTACCATTACATAGTTGTACATTCATGACCCAAATCAATCCCTGACACCTTCATTAGCACACACACAAGAATAACAAGAATAATAATTAGAGTGAAAAAGAGCAATTGAAGTAAAAAAGAACACTGGGTACCTTTGTCTGTTTGTTTCCTTCCCCTATTTTTCTACTCATCCATCCATAAACTAGACAAAGTGGAGTTTGGTCCTTATGGCATTCCCAATCCCACTGTCACCCCTCATAAGCTACATTTTTATGCAACTGTCTTCGAGATTCATGGGTTCTGGGTTGTAGTTTAATAGTTTCAGGTATCCACCACCAGCTACCCCAATTCTTTAGAACCTAAAAAGGGTTGTCTAAAGTGTGCGTAAGAGTGCCCACCAGAGTGATCTCTCGGCTCGTTTTGGAATCTCTCTGCCACTGAAGCTTATTTCATTTCCTTTCACATCCCCCTTTTCGTCAAGAAGATGTTCTCCATCCCACGATGCCGGGTCCACATTCCTCCCCGGGAGTCACACTCCACGTTGCCAGGGAGATTCACTTCCCTGGGTGTCTGATCCCACGCAGGGGGGAGGGCAGTGATTTCACCTTTCAAGTTGGCCCAGCCAGAGAGAGAGGGCCACATCTGAGCAACAAAGAGGCACTCAGGAGGAGACTCTTAGGCACAAATACAGGGAGGCCTAGCCTCTCCCCTGCAGCAACCGTCCTCCCAAGGGTAAAACTTATGGTAGAGGGCTCAACCCATCAAGCCACCAGTCCCCTATGTCTGTGGTCATGTTAGCAACCATGAAGGTGGGGTAGGCAAATACCCCTGCATTCTCCACAGGCTCCTCAAGGGGGCACTACATCTTTTTTTTTTCCTTGTTTTTCTTTCTTTCTTTCTTTCTTTTTTTTTTTTTAATTTTCCCTTCTTTTTTAAATCAACTGTATGAAAAAAAAGTTAAAAAGAAAACAAACATACAATAAAAGAACATTTCAAAGAGACCCTAACAAGGGAGTAAGAAAAAGACAACTAACCTAAGATAACTGCTTAACTTCCAACATGTTCCTACTTTACCCCAAGAAAGTTACATAATATAGCAACATTTCAGTGAACTTGTTCCTACTACATCCATCAGAAATTAACAGACCATAGTCATTTCTGGGCATCCCCAGAACGTTAAATAGCTTATCTGTTCTTCTTGGATTATTGTTCCCCCTTCCTTAATTGCTCTCTACTGCTAGTTCCCCTACATTCTACATTATAAACCATTTGTTTTACATTTTTCAAAGTTCACATTAGTGGTAGCATATAATATTTCTCTTTTTGTGCCTGGCTTATTTCGCTCAGCATTATGTCTTCAAGGTTCATCCATGTTGTCATATGTTTCACCAGATCGTTCCTTCTTACTGCCGCGTAGTATTCCATCGTGTGTATATACCACATTTTATTTATCCACTCATCTGTTGAAGGACATTTGGGTTGTTTCCATCTCTTGGCAATTGTGAATAATGCTGCTATGAACATTGGCGTGCAGATATCTGTTCGTGTCACTGCTTTCCGATCTTCCGGGTATATACCGAGAAGTGCAATCGCTGGATCGAATGGTAGCTCTATATCTAGTTTTCTAAGGAACTGCCAGACTGACTTCCAGAGTGGCTGAACCATTATACAGTCCCACCAACAATGAATAAGAGTTCCAATTTCTCCACATCCCCTCCAGCATTTGTAGTTTCCTGTTTGTTTAATGGCAGCCATTCTAACCGGTGTTAGATGGTATCTCATTGTGGTCTTAATTTGCATCTCTCTAATAGCTAGTGAAGCTGAACATTTTTTCATGTGTTTCTTGGCCATTTGTATTTCCTCTTCAGAGAACTGTCTTTTCATATCTTTTGCCCATTTTATAATTGGGCTGTCTGTACTATTGTCATTGAGTTGTAGGATTTCTTTGTATATGCACGATATCAGTCTTTTGTCAGATACATGGTTTCCAAAAATTTTTTCCCATTGAGTTGGCTGCCTCTTTACCTTTTTGAGAAATTCCTTTGAGGTGCAGAAACTTCTAAGCTTGAGGAGTTCCCATTTATCTATTTTCTCTTTTGTTGCTTGTGCTTTGGGTGTAAAGTCTAGGAAGTGGCCTCCTAATACAAGGTCTTGAAGATGTTTTCCTACATTATCTTCTAGGAGTTTTATGGTACTTTCTTTTATATTGAGATCTTTGGTCCATTTTGAGTTAATTTTTGTGTAGGGGGTGAGGTAGGGGTCCTCTTTCATTCTTTTGGATATGGATATCCAACTCTCCCAGCCCCATTTGTTGAAAAGACCATTATGGCTCAGTTCGGTGACTTTGGGGGCCTTATCAAAGATCAGTCGGCCATAGATCTGAGGGTCTATCTCTGAATTCTCAATTCGATTCCATTGATCTATATGTCTATCTTTGTGCCAGTACCATGCTGTTTTGGCAACTGTGGCTTTATAATAAGCTTCAAAGTCAGGGAGTGTAAGTCCTCCCACTTCGTTTTCCTTTTTTAGAGTGTCTTTAGCAATTCGAGGCATCTTCCCTTTCCAAATAATTTGATAACTAGCTTTTCCAAGTCTGCAAAGTAGGTTGTTGGAATTTTGATTGGGATTGCATTGAATCTGTAGATGAGTTTGGGTAGAATTGACATCTTAATGACATTTAGCCTTCCTATCCATGAACATGGAATATTTTTCCATCTTTTAAGGTCCCCTTCTATTTCTTTTAGTAGAGTTATGTAGTTTTCTTTGTATAGGTCTTTTACATCTTTGGTTAAGTTTATTCCTAGGTACTTGATTTTTTTAGTTGCTATTGAAAATGGTATCTTTTTCTTGAGTGTCTCTTCAGCTTGTTCGTTTCTAGCATATAGAAACATTACTGACTTATGTGCATTAATCTTGTATCCTGCTACTTTGCTAAATTTGTTTATTAGCTCTAGTAGGTGTATCGTCGATTTCTCAGGGTTTTCTAGATATAAGATCATATCATCTGCAAACAATGACAGTTTTACTTCTTCTTTTCCAATTTGGATGCCTTTTATTTCTTTGTCTTGCCGGATTGCCCTGGCTAGCACTTCCAGCACAATGTTGAATAACAGTGGTGACAGCGGGCATCCTTGTCTTGTTCCTGATCTTAGAGGGAAGGCTTTCAGTCTCTCACCATTGAGTACTATGCTGGCTGTGGGTTTTTCATATATGCTCTTTATCATGTTGAGGAAGTTTCCTTCAATTCCTACCTTTTGAAGTGTTTTTATCAAAAAGGGATGTTGGATTTTGTCAAATGCTTTTTCAGCATCTATTGAGATGATCAATTGATTTTTCCCTTTCGAGTTTTTAATGTGTTGTAATACATTAATTGTTTTTCTTATGTTGAACCATCCTTGCATGCCTGGAATGAACCCCACTTGGTCATGGTGTATGATTTTTTTAATGTGTCTTTGGATTCGATTTGCAAGTATTTTGTTGAGGATTTTTGCATCTATATTCATTAGGGAGATTGGCCGGTAGTTTTCCTTTTTTGTAGCATCTTTGCCTGGTTTTGGTATTAGATTGATGTTAGCTTCATAAAATGAGTTAGGTAGTGTTCCATTTTTTTCAATGTTTTGAAAGAGTTTGAGTAAGATTGGTGTCAGTTCTTTCTGGAAAGTTTGGTAGAATTCCCCTGTGAAGCCATCTGGCCCTGGGCATTTATTTGTGGGAAGATTTTTGATGACTGATTGGATCTCTTTGCTTGTGATGGGTTGGTTGAGGTCTTCTATTTCTTCTCTGGTCAGTCTAGGTTGTTCATATGTTTCCAGGAAATTGTCCATTTCTTCTACATTATCCAGTTTGTTGCCATACAGTTGTTCATAATATCCTCTTATAATTTTTTTAATTTCTTCAGGATCTGCAGTTATGTTACCTTTTTCATTCATTATTTTGTTTATATGGGTCTTCTCTCTTTTTGATTTTGTCAGTCTAGCTAGGGGCTTGTCAATCTTGTTGATCTTCTCAAAGAACCAACTTTTGGTGATATTTATCCTCTCTATTGTTTTTTTGTTCTCTATGTCATTTATTTCTGCTTTAATCCTTGTTATTTCTTTTCTTCTACTTGGTTTGGGATTGGTTTGCTGTTCATTTTCTAGGTTCTTCAGTTGATCCATTAGTTCTTTGATTTTGGCTCTTTCTTCCTTTTTAATATATGCGTTTAGTGCTATAAATTTCCCCTTTAGCACTGCTTTTGCTGCATCCCATAGGTTTTGGTATGTTGTGTTCTCATTTTCATTCGTCTCTATATATTTAGCAATTTCTCTTGCTGTTTCTTCTTTAACCCACTGATTGTTTAGGAGTGTGTTGTTTAACCTCCAGGTATTTGTGAATTTTCTAAGTCTCTGATGGTTATTGACTTCTAATTGTATTCCATTGTGGTCAGAGAATGTGCTTTGAATAATTTCAATCTTTTTAAATTTATTGAGGCTTGTTGTATGTCTCAGCATATGATCTATTCTGGAGAAAGTTCCGTGAGCACTAGAAAAGTATGTGTATCCTGGTGATTTGGGATGTAATGTCCTGTAGATATCTGTTAAATCTAATTCATTTATCAGATTGTTTAGGTTTTCAATTTCCTTATTGGTCTTCTGTCTGGTTGATCTATCTATAGGAGAGAGTGATGTGTTGAAGTCTCCCACAATTATTGTGGAAACATCAATTGCTTCCTTTAGTTTTGCCAGTGTTTCTCTCATGTATTTTGTGGCACCTTGATTGGGTGCATAGACATTTACGATTGTTATTTCTTCTTGCTGAATTGCCCCTTTTATTAGTATGTAGTGGCCTTCTTTGTCTCTCAAAACATCCCTGCATTTGAAGTCTATTTTATCTGAGATTAATATTGCTACACCTGCTTTCTTTTGGCTGTAGCTTGCATGAAATATTTTTTTCCATCCTTTCACTTTCAGTTTCTTTGTGTCCCTGTGTCTAAGATGAGTCTCTTGTATGCAACATATTGATGGTTCATTTTTTTTGATCCATTCTGCGAATCTATATCTTTTAATTAGGGAGTTTAATCCATTTACATTCAACGTTAAAACCGTGAAGGCATTTCTTGAATCGGCCATCTTATCCTTTGGTTTATGTTTGCCATATTTTTCCCTCTCTCTATTAATATCCTTTAATGTACCCATACCGAATCTCTTTAGTACTGAACCTTTCTCCAAGTCTCTCTGTCCTGTCTTTGTTTCTCTGTCTGTAGGGCTCCCTTTAGTATCTCCAGTAGGGCAGGTCTCTTGTTAGCAAATTCTCTCAGCATTTCTTTGTCTGTGAAAAATTGAAGCTCTCCCTCAAATTTTTTTTTTTTTTTTGCAGAATTAAATTTTATTTCACATTGATACAAACCGTGAAAAAGATTTACATTTTCCCACACTACAGCAAAACTTTTCAATGGAATAAGGTATCTTGACCATAAATAAGATGTTTATTTGTATAACTGAATATAACTTTATATTCTTCAAAATAAAAGACAATGTGTTTGTAAATGATTGTTTAAAAGTTTTAAATCCAGACATAAACATATGGCTTAATTATTAACATTCTATATTGTACACTGCCAAATTATTTCCTTTATCAATTAGCACCCATTTATACTGACGCAATTCCATCATTGTTTTATCAGTTGGAATAAAACCCCAAAACTAGCAATTCAAAATACCAAGCATACACTTCAATTAAATATTAAACTGTGTGGTAATTATACCATATGTATCAAGTTCTGACTACCCTTTATTACCCAGAAATTTGTTTTCAAATAATTTTACAGTAATCTGAAAATACTGACTATATAAAATCAAAGGATTGCTATTTTTATGTTTGCACAAAAACTAAAATATCATTTGATTAAAGTCAAAATTTCAAAGATGTTCACTGGCAGATAAAAACCAAAGCAAAATTTTCTGATGGATTCTAATTTTCCACAGTAGCTGGTTTCAAACATGTACAAAGTAAGTAAAATTAAACTCTATACTACAAGGAGAATCATCTTAGATCAAATCACCTTAGAAATTACAATTTTTAAGATCAAGTCTTAAAATTTCAGAACATAGTAAAGTATGATCTAATCATTCTTCCATTTGATTACAGAAAATTAAAACCACAGAATCATTCTGTTCCCTGAACTAAAGATTCTAATAACTGAGTAAGTCTAAATTTGGACTAAAAAACAGTTAAAGAAATAAGTAGCACAGAAGTTTTAAGTGATGTCTGGTTTCATTATAAGTATAAATACATCATAAATACCATATGTCTGTGATTCAGAATGTCAAATTACAGCATTTATTAACATCTGATGTCTATGGCAGGGAAGCAATATTTGGTCTCCTATGAAGGATAATAAAGGCAGAACACATGCCTTTTCTAGAAAGGAGAAAGAGTATTAAATGGAAATGATAAGAAAAAATGTCTGGTCCCCCAAATAAAAGGGCATTAATTGAGGAGAGCAATATTACTCTTTCATTAACACTTAAAAGTATTATCCCTATTATTAGGAATTATATAATACCATCTCATTTTGTACTATCATTTTGATGTATATCAATACCACCTTATTTTGTATTACAATTATTATGTATATATGAATACATACATAAAAATACAGCCACTGTGTGGTGACTAGGCAGTTTGGGAATAAATCCATAGTCTAAGTCATGATGCACTTAAATCATTTATATCTTAATTACTCATTTAAACCTGAACAAATTTTCTCTAAGCATACTAATAACTTCCAAATGATGTAATGAATATTCTGGTTGCAGTATTTTATTATCTCCCTCAAATTTGAAGGAGAGCTTTGCTGGATAGAGTATTCTTGGCTGGAATTTCCTCTCACTCAGAATTTTAAATATATCGTGCCACTGCCTTCTCGCCTCCATGGTGGCTGCTGAGTAGTCACTACTTAGTCTTATGCTGTTTCCTTTGTATGTGGTGAACTGCTTTTCTCTTGCTGCTTTCAGAACTTGCTCCTTCTCTTCTATGTTTGACAGTGTGATCAGTATATGTCTCGGAGTGGGTTTTTTTTGGATTTATTCTATTTGGAGTTCGCTGAGCATTTATGATTTGTGTATTTATGTTGTTTAGAAGATTTGGGAAGTTTTCCCCAACAATTTCTTTGAATACTCTTCCTAGACCTTTACCCTTTTCTTCCCCTTCTGGGACACCAATGAGTCTTATATTTGGACGTTTCATATTATCTATCATATCCCTGAGGTCCATTTCGATTTTTTCAATTTTTTTCCCCATTCTTTCTTTTATGCTTTCATTTTCCATTCTGTCATCTTCCAGGTCACTGATTCGTTGTTCAACTTCCTCTAGTCTTGTACTATGAGTGTCCAGAATCTTTTTAATTTGGTCAACAGTTTCTTTAATTTCCATAAGATCATCCATTTTTTTATTTAGTCTTGCAATGTCTTCTTTATGCTCTTCTAGGGTCTTCTTGATTTCCTTCATATCCCGTACTATGGTCTCATTGTTCATCTTTAGTTCTTTGAGTAGCTGCTCTAGGTGCTGTGTGTCTTCTGGTCTTTTGATTTGGGTGCTTGGGCTTGGGTTATCCATATCGTCTGGTTTTTTCATATGCTTTATAATTTTCTGTTGTTTTTGGCCTCGTGGCATTTGCTGAACTTGATAGGGTTCTTTTAGCGTTTGTAGACCTACTGAAGTCCTTATCTCTAATTTATCAGATCTACAGCTTCGTGGAGTACACTTTCTCTAACTAATCAGCAGGTGGCGTCCACGAGCCACCTGTTCTCCACAAGCCAGTTCTCCCCTGCTTAGCCTTTTTGGTGAGTGGGGGAATGAGTCTTGTGGGGCCCAATTGGTGTACCAAGCTTGCGTGTGTAGTTGGTGTTGCCTGCCCTGTATGTGGGGCGTGTTTCTGGGCAGTCGGGGAGGGGGGGTGGCCCTAACAATCAAATCTCCCTGATGATCCTAGAGTTTTAAAGGTGCTGCAATAGTCTAATCCTTCAGTTCAGTCCTGCCACAGTTTGTCTCTGCCACTGACCCACAAGTCTTTGGTATTGGCGTATGGCTCCTGAGACTTGCAAGTGGGCCCCTCTTCCAGGCTGTGCACCCCGGGTCCTCTGTTGAGGGATGACTGTGCTATGTCACAGGTGAGTGCCGTCCCCCCAGGGCAGTTCTGGGCTGCTGGGCTGTGTAGGGAGGCTCCCAGTCTGCTCAAATGATGGCTGAATGGGGCTTTGTTAATTCACACTGCTCCACCTTCCCAGTTCTGGGACATTCAGCTGAGGTTGCAGGGAAGGCTAATGTCCACGCCCAGTTTTGTGGTGTGTGCCTGTTATTTGAAGCACTTCCGTCACACTGGGTTGTCTGGGGCAGCTCTGGGCTATGGGGCTGGCGATGGGCAGGAGTGTTTCCTGTCCACCAGGATGGTGGCTGTGAGCGGACACCCCCCTTTTCTTGGGAAGTTGTGTTGTTTATTGAATTTTCTCAGCCACTGGATTATTGCCTTTTGTCTCAGAGCTCTCTTAGTTCTGCTCTTGACTTGACGTGCCCAAATTGCAATTCTTTGAAGCTTTCTGTATTGGGCTTCTTAGAGTAATTGTTTTAGAAAAAGAAAAAAGGATTAAAAAAAAAAAAAAAAAAACGGCCCTCCTCAGAGATCTAATGGGTTATTGAAATGCTAATAGACGAAGCAACCAGGGTCATTAAGGAAAGGTCCACAGGGCAGAGAGATCAGCTTTTCTTCGGGATTTGCATATGCCCCTCAGGGCCTGAGCTCGGGCTTGAGCTCTGCCCTTCCCCCTTCTATGTTCACCAGAACTCCAAAAATCTTCCGCTTTTATTTTGGAGTTTTTCGTGTTGTTTTTTTTCTATGCCTGTCTCCTCTCTGCTGGGCTGGCTGCTCTCAGAGTCTCTGGTGTCTGGTCTCAGTCTATCTATGGTTGGAGTTTGAATCAGTAGAATGAGTTTCCGATAAGAGCAGCCACTGCACTTCTCCCTTCTCCTTCCCGGAGCTGACAGCCCCTCCTCCCACGGGACTGAGCCTGGCAGGGAGGGGCGCGGGTCCCCTGGCCGCAAAAACTTACAGATTTCGCTGATCTCAGCAGTTCCACGTTTTCATGAGTGTTGTATGAAGTATGCCCAAAGTCAGATTGCTCTGTGGTGTCCAGTCCACGCAGTTCCTGGCTTTTTACCTACTTTCCTGGAGGAGTAACTAAAACATACAGCTCACCAGTCTGCCATCTTGCCCCGCCTCCCAAATAATAGACTTTTAATCTTTACGTATTTTTTTTGTTTTTCCTTGGAGTACTTGGACGGATGTTATAGTGGTTTCTTTTAGGAAAATCTGTCATTAAAAAAAAAAAAGATTATAGCCTTGCAAAATAACCTTACTCTCCGTATTTGAGTCACAGTTTATTCTAGTGAGAAGTAAAGACTCCTGACTTCATTTATTTTTCTAGCTGTATACCTACTGGGAAAAGGGAAAAGACTGATGTTTATAAAAGAAACATACAGAAACCTAACAAAGTAACTTATGGGGTGGCAAATTTTAGGTGCTTATGTGTAAAGGTGGATATATTTGCTTATGGTCACAATTGGAGCATTTAAGAAATACAACCCAGAGCAGTTGGATTCCATTACACTGATCTGTAGCCTGTTAGCTCACTAATGGACAAGGTCATGAAAATTTTAGTTCCATTATTTGGGGACAGTAAATTCTATACCCTGTTAGGTAGAGACACGGTTCCAAGTTTGGTTGTGAGCATGATCCCACAATTACTCTTTCCTCCAAGTTAAAGTTATACCTTTCTTTTTGTGCATGAGAAGTTTTCTGGGTTAGAGTTCTCTGATGGCAACTTCGTGTCACCTGGTAATGGCACCAAACATACTGTGCAGAGGAGTGCAATAGCAGCTTTGTTTCCATCCATTCCAGCTTCCTTTTTTGTGACCTGGTGACAGCAGGCCCTCTCCTTGAACAAACCCATGTTTTCTGATCCACCACAAGTAAAACCATATGTTGAATTCGAGCAAAGACATTTGTTAACCTGACCCAGGGCATGAGCATAAGGAGATGATGTTTTGACTTAATCAGAAGGTCCTTGATAGGAAGTACACCATGTGAGGTGTGAGGATTGGAAAGGATAACAAGGTAGTTAGCATCTTTGAGTCCCTATTAGGTACAGGCAATGTGTATACTAGGTGTTTTTCATCTACATTTTAATTCAATCTTAATGCTCTAAGGGTAGATTCTCGTATTTGCGTTTCACAGATGAAGAAGCTGAGGTGGAGAGAAGGTGTTACACTGCCAGTAAGTGACAGAGCCAGGACTCAAATCCAGTCTGACTCCAAAGGCCAGTTTCCAGCTCCAAAAGAAGGTGACATGCTCATCCAGCTCAGATATGACTAGAGGATGATTAAAGGAGTTGCAGGGTTCTTGCTGCCCACCACCTGCTTGTCATCAGGTCAGTGTAGGGCATGAAATCTCAGCTCTGTCCCCCTAATCACTGCCCTGTTAGCTGCTGGATATGAGTTCCTCTGGTTGGGAGGCTTCTCTCATTCTTAGTGAAGTGCCCTCCTGTGTCTCCTTGAGTCCTTGGGCAAGGCAATCTGGCTAGGAGCATTTCTTCACACTCGGCATTCCAACATTTTCACCAAGGGGCCTTTCATGGTAAAGTATGTGGTCCTGAACGATGGTGCTGTGTCCACAGAGTAGTAGTGTAATAGAAAAAGCCCAGGCTTTGGAGTTACACAGACCAGGGTTCAAATCCAGGCCCTGCTTCTTGCTTATTGTATAGCACTGGCCAGTTACTCAATGTCACTGAGACTTTCCATTTTCTTAGGTGTAAAATTAATACATTCTGCAAATATTTTCATGCTTACTTTGTGCCACATACAGTGGATGTAGCGGCAAACAACTAAACAATAGTCCCTGCTCTCATGGTGTGTAGTGTACAGGAGATGCAGCTATCTCATGGGGTTGTTATGTGTCATTCATACTGCTTGCCTTCTAGTAGGGGCATATATGTCTCAAAATAATCAACTAAAACATCAAATATAATAATTATAATTATGATGATGATTAATTGCTATTATTATTATTTCCACTATGACTGAACAGTACTAGAAGCTATGAGAGGGTACTGTAATCTGGTGGTGGGAGATGTAGGCAAGATGTCCCTGAAGAAGTGATATTTAAGCTTAGACCTCAAGGGTAAGTAAAGGGAGTGGGGAATAAGGAGCATTCCTGGCAGAGTGAAGAGTAACAGCTCTATAATTGATACTCCACACAACATTCATCTAATCCAATACTTATTGAGGGGCAACCATACCACCTACTGTCCTATGTGTATATATATTTGTATGCATGGTGATGAATAAAATAGATATGGGGCTGCTCTCATGGCACTTACATATTAGTGGGGAAGATGCCATGTATCCAACAATTATAAGAGCACAAGCATAACAAGGAGTACCTTAAACCCAAATCTGCCTCCCTGCAACTTTCCTCCACCTCCCTTCCACTGGATCTCTTAGAGCAAGTCCACTCCCCTCTTCTATATTACAGCCTGCCGACACTTGAAACAGGGAGCTGGTATGTTTTCCTTGAGTCTTTCCAATCTTAGGCCAAACAACCCCATTCCCTTTCTATCTTCTGGACAGCCACCAAAAGTCCATTGTTCTCAGTGCTTCTGTGAGTATGCTTGAGACCACATTGGCTTCTTGTTTCAGTGGCTACCTTACACTCTCATCTTATATTGCAATAGAAAGTCCGGGCCAGCACACTGCCCTCGTGGAGCTTACATTCCAGCTGGGGAATAAATACATGCATGCATGCATACATACATATATAAAATTATTAAATATTGCAGTAAGTGTAATAAGAACTAGGAAAGGTGATAGAAATGGGTGGGTGGGAGGGGGACAACTTTAGGCAAGGTAGTTGGAAGGTAGGCATAAAACCAAGGCTTGCAGGAGCCAGTCAGGCATAGGACAGAAAGAGTGGTGAAAAGGTCTGGTTTAGCATAGATGGTTAACAAATGTTTGTTGAAGAGGAGCAAAATGTACTCCTGACCTTTACATCAGCATAGTAGAATGGGAGAAGCAGTTGGCTAATAGGAGGCCAGAGTCCCAGCCCTGCCTGCCTTTGGTGCCCCTTAAGTGGGGAAGCCACTTAAACCTGAGCTGGTTTCTTTATGAAGCAATGATGGTTCATTGATTCAGTAATCATTTATTGAGCTACTACCATTTGCTTGCCCCAAGTAGCTCCCAGGCCTGTTAGGGAGATTAGATGAAGTGATTACATTGAAACAGTTTGAAAGAGATCCAAAAGGTTCTTGACGCCAAGGTTGAGTATTATGTAAGGTTTGGCTGATGTGGCACTATATGAATAAAACATGAAAAACTCTTAACAGACCATGGACTGCTTTCCTTTGGAATCTCCAGTTCAGCAAGTTGGAGGTGTCCCAAGCAGTTGCCACAGTGAAGACTGAACTCAGAACTGGCTTAGCTGGGACTGTCATGTCTGGAGCCTGTACTCCATGAGACCTGACTTCTCTGGCCAATTCTGCCTAGCGAAAGAACCACTTCTTTACCATGAACCCTTATTTACAGTTGCATCTTGGGGAGACCTGCCCAGGTCTGCTTATTTTCCACTTAGTGCTGCTTGGTGGGCACTGGGTCTCACTAAAGAGACACAGCTTAGTTGTGCAAGTTATTTCTTTTGCAGTGGTGGAAAAATATATTGAAAACTCTGTGAATGCTTCTTGGAAACAAGGTTTAATTTCTCCAGATTTGTTGGAACTGAAGTGGTTTGCTGTGTGTTTAAACACTAATCCTACAAAAATTTCTTGAGAAGTATTCAATTCTTGGTTGCTTTGGGAGTCACGAGGCTTTATTGCATGACTTTTTGTCTTCATTTGAATTTCCTATACAGCTGTGTTCCCACGTGGACCCAGCAAAAAGCGTGTGAGCTGTTTTTGCATCTGAAAAATCTGGAAGGCTTCTGTTAGATAATAGAAGTTGCCTGTGTGTGTGTGTGTGTGTGTGTGTGTGTGTGTGTGTGTGTGTGTTTAAGTCTTAGAGCTCGTTTAAAGTGAGACAGCAAGATAATGGCAATTGGACCCCGTGCTTATGCTACAAAAAAAAATTTTTTTAACACTTTCTTGAAACCTCAACAATCAAAGCTCTTGTTTTCTAAGGGGAACCAAGAAGCGGATATTTCAACATTCCAGCCAAACATTTTATTTACTACTTTTCAGTCAACAGACACTGAACACCTCACACAGGCTGAGCCCTGGCCAGACATTGGGGACACAGAGGTGACTAAATCATGGTTTCAATTTAAAGGAGACTGCCATAACTAGGTAGGAGTATTGCAACTGTGAGGAAAGCATCATAATGGGCTACTGGATGGAATTTGGGTCCCTCACTTATTGCTCCCTGTGGTGGGTAGAATGTAATCCCCCAAAGAAGTCTGTACCCTAATCCTGGAACCTGTGAACATGATAGTTTCCATGGCAAAAAAAAAAATCTTTTGCCCATGTAAGTAGGGTTAAGGCTCTTGAGGGGGGTGGTGGGTAAGAGGAGGATTAGCCTGGATTATCTAGGTGGGCCCAATTAACCACATGGGCCCTTAAAATTGGAGAACTTTTCCAAGTTGTTTTTGGAGAAAGCGATGTGACAGCAGAAGTAGGATTAGAGAGATGCTACGATGCTGGTTTTGTAGTTGGTGTAAAGGGGCACCCCCAGAAGTTGGAAAAGGCAAGGAAACGGATTCTCATCTAGAACCTCCAGAAGGAATGTGGCCTTGCCAACACCTTGATTTTAGCCCAGTGAGATCTGTATAGGACCTCAGACCTAAAGTACTATAAGATAACAAATGGTGGTGGTTTTAAGCCACCACGTTTGTAGTTTTTTTTTTTTAATCTTCATTTTATTGAGATATATTAACATTGTAGTAGTTTTTTATGGAAGCCATAGAAAATGAATACACGCACCTTTAGGGGAGAGGGTATTTCTGTTATCATTTGGTTCTGAATATTTGCTTTGTACCAGGCAGTGTGCATGGTGCTATGGATACAGAAATGAACAAGACCCGCTGTTCACAGTCTAGTGGGGCAGTATACAAACCACTGAGATACAGAACAATAGGAGCCATGGTGGAGAAAAGTCCAGGTGATAAATGCACAGCCTGGAGAAGGATCAGGAGGTAGTAGAAGAGCCTGCCATTTCCATGACTTTAACCTGGCTTTAACTAACATTTCCACATTACTCACTGGTGTAAGAAATCTTCCCTGGCCACCATGCTCACTACATTACCCGGGAATAGCAGTGTACAGGAGACATGATCATGTTTGGGTTTTAGAAAGATCACTCTTGTTGTGGATGCAGTGGGAAGAGTGGAATGGTTTGGGGCAATAAGAGACCCAGAGTAGATGGCTAGAAGACTTGTCCAGGTGTGAGAGAGTGGTGGCCTGGATTACAGAAATATCAGTGGAGATGGAGAGGAGCAGTAAAAGTTCCCATCTAAATTTGCCTTTGGATCACTTAGGTAAGGGAGGATGGCACTCAATCTGGGAAAGAGATGTGAGAGAAAGGGACTAAGGGCCCCAAATGAGAAGGTTGGGAAAGGAATGCAAGTTTGAAAAATACAAGGACTTGGAATTCATTTTCATATCATAACCTAAGAACATCTGCTTTGGGTGGTGTCTGGGAAAAATCATTGCTTTAACCAGAGTACAATAGATGGAGGAAAAAGTGAATTATTTTCCCTCCTTAGGAAAAGCAGAAAGCTTCAGAAGTTTGCAGGGAATGATGGGTGGTGTTATTAGGGAACTTTTAAAAGTGCATCATTCTGGATGTCAGTGTATCCCACCACTGGTCTGGCCAGAAGAATGAAAATATATGTTGTAGGCTCTGAAATACGGTTCTTAGCATTTTCCAGGAGGTAAAGGGCCAAGGAATG
Organism: Choloepus didactylus; assembly: GCF_015220235.1. Lineage (NCBI taxonomy): Eukaryota > Metazoa > Chordata > Mammalia > Pilosa > Megalonychidae > Choloepus > Choloepus didactylus. The sequence goes on from NC_051335.1 coordinate 6,911,824, forward strand.
AATACAGGATATGGAAAGGAAGCCATGGCTCACTGGCCAGGCCCTTTCTGGTGCTGTGGAGGTTTACATGCAAGCAAGGAGACAGCTTCATTTTAGGCTATTTCCCAAAGGCTGTTGTGAGCATTCTCTAGCAAATCCAACCTAGCATGCTGTTCTTGTATGCTGTGTGCCATTTAGCCTTCTGAAAGTCAGTGCCTACAAGTTTGAGCCAAAGAGCAACTTTTGAGAGAGAATTCAACAAAATGCAGGGATACAAACGTTCTAAAAGTTGATTTTTGCCTCAGTGGAAGGAAATCAGCCATTGACAGTATAAGTGAAAAAAGAAAGTGTAGAGGCCTATATTAAGATGAAGGAAACATCTGGTTTTTGTTTTCTCAACTTGTATTAATTCATCTGAGGTGTGAGTCACCAGCTCATCTAGCCAATGTTTCCAAAATGAAGTCTTTGTTGCCTCCAGAGGAGTTGGGAAAAGGCACTTCAGAACTACCTCGAGAGAATCTGATGATTCACAGAGAAACATCTATTTTTTTCTTTTAGGAATGCAATGTTGGTTCCGACAGTTATTTTCTAAAACTGCTTCTGTGTTAACCCATGATTACATACTTTCCTCATCAGGATTTCATTTCTCCACCCATAATTTGTAGGACTGTTGGGCTGACCTAAAAATATATATTAATCACAGAATCTCACAAGCTATGCCCTTCACCTATAAAGAAAATTTTATTGGCTCATCTTAGTCAGGGTGGGGTTAGGTGTATAGCCGCTAGGAACATTAAGGAAGAAGAAATCTCCCCTCCTCCCTCTTCCCAAGGTTCTCTTGAACCAACACCAATCCCTAGCAAGGGAGCTCAGGTCAGGACACCAATAAGAAAAGGAAATTATTGCCTGGAGCTAGACCCTACCACCATTTGGGTTAATGATTCTGTGTTCTCACCATGTCCTCTTCATGACCAACATTGCATTTTCAAGACGGCCAGTTAGGGTTCACAGTTGGCCTACAGTTACAGCTCAGAGCAAAGCTGACTGGTCTGCATAATGATGGAGCCAGCAAGTTTGCCCTTATTACACTGTCCTCTATCCACCTGATCTCTACTCTTTCTGACATGTTGGTAGGGATGCCAGTAGTGGAACTAAAATCTCTGCTTGTCATAGGAGAGCAATTACTTGATTCTACTCACCACTCACTCATCCATCCATTCATTCACTGATTCACTGAACAAACTTTGTCTGGATGCCAACCACCCTAGATACTGGGAATTCAGAGGTGAATAAGGCATGGTTCCTACCATCAAGGAGCTCACAGTATAACAGGGAAGACAGACCTGTATTAGATGAAATATGATTCTATGACCCCTGAAGAAAATAGTGTTGAACTAAGCCTTAAAAGATAAGTTAGATATGTAAGTCTGAAGCATAGGAGAAAGATCTGTACTGTGGGAATGGATGAGGTCACCAAGAGAAAGTAAATAATAAAAAAGATCCCTAGGGGGAAAAAAAACAAAAAACAAACAAACAAAAGCAGTGACATAAAGGTAACATAGAGTAAGAGGAGACTGGGGAGGAATAACTAGAAATGTCAGTAAAAAACAAGGAGAGGGTGGTGTTACAGATAGTAAGGGAAAAAGAGAGTTACCATAAGGATGGAATAGTCAGTAATGTCAAAATCAGTAAAGAAATCAAGTAATACAAAGATAGAAGAGTATCCATTAGATCCAGAAATATGGAGACATCACTGACCAATGCTGACAATAAGGAAGTGGCAAGAGTGGGTTTAGGGTGACCTATTGATGGCTTGGATATGGGAGGTGAGGGAAAGTGGGATGTTATGGATGGACTGAGTGAGTGAGTAGTGGGTCCATTAGCCAAGATGTGGAATTCAAGAGGAAGAGCAGATCGGAGGGAAAGGGGAAGGAAATGAGTTCAGTTTGGGACATATTGAGCATGAGGTGCCTGTGGGAGAACCAAGTAGAGGTATCCAGTAGGCCATTAGACATGTGACACTAGAACTCAAAATTCCTAGTTTGAAAACATAATTGACCAAAATGGTCTGATTTTTTCTGTAGAGACCTCCATGCCTTCTCTTCATTTCGCCTTTTACTAGGATCAATCACTGAGGTATTTTCTAATTTTTGCTGTTTCTCTGTGATTTCTCAACTGATTTTATTGGAACCAGGAGCATCTATGCTGCTAGATCCTGTAACACGCATTTGGAGACACTTCTTAAGAGAAACAAAAAGTATATGAAAGTACCTGGAACAGCTCTTCTCTCTGTATTGAGACAGTTGCCCACCTCCTGTCCATAATGCTGTTGTTATATTATAGAATATTCTGTTGTTGTTAACCTAAGGAAGAGAGGAAAAGTTTAGTTCCAGATCCTGTATAGGATATAAGGTCAGAAGTTATCCACTTCTATATTAAATAAATTACAAAACAGAGCTCAAATATTTAAATGACATGGCTGAATTTGAAAAACCATGCCTATCCTGGTAGTTCAGAATGGGAATTGTAGCACCTGTCCCTATGCCATAAACAAAGTAGGTCCTCAAGCCTTTAAATGTATGAAGGAACTTCTGTGTCTAGATAGCTCTCTTTCCTTCAGCAGGTAATCTTAATTTCTTGCCAGCTTCTGGATCATTTTTCTCCAAGATAGTTTTTATGCTGTGTACCATCTAGGAAATGAAAGCTCTAATCTTCCTAAAGAAAGTGATGTCATTGGCTTGCCCTTTTCCCTATTCCCCATCAGATTGAATTTAGACATGATATTGGCAAGAGCAACAGGGTAAATGATCAATTTGTGATGTGTCGGGTCCAAGGGGGATTGTTTTGATAGTCTGTTCTAACCATGAAAGCAGTGTTTCCAATAAAAATTTTTATTAGGTGTTGTCACAGATGTAAATGTTTCATAAAGATATCAGTCAGACTGTAAATCATACGCTTGAATCAATATTGAAGTTATTAAATACCAAGAGATATTATGTCTTTCGCATAAATCCCAGTCACAAGTGACTTAAAAAGAAAAAGCAAAGAACAAGAAACAAAATTCAAGCCCCAACATCTGTGGCTGAATTTTGAGAGACTGAGAGGAATATGAAAATTTCCCTTGTCTTTTCCTTTAATGTTCAATTTCTAGAGCAGAGACTACAAAATTTTCCTGACCTTCCTAAGTCCCTCAAATTCACCATAGGTAATAGAACCGAAGAAATGATCTAGATTCTTTAATTTTTTTAAGTCAGATTTATTGAGGTATGACTGACATAGAGTAAAACTTACCCTTTTTAGTGTATGGTTCTGTGAATTTTGACAGACACATACAGTCATATAACCATCATCACAAATAAGGTATGGAACCTCTCTACCACTCCCCAAATTCCCCTATAACCCTTTTATGAATAACCCCACCCCCCACCTCTAGCTCCTGGCAACCACTGACCTGTTTTCTATCCAAATTGTTTTGCATTTTCCAGAATGTCTTCTAAACAGGTTCATACAACATGTAACTTTTTGTGGACTTGTTAATTTTTTTAAAAAAATTCAGTTTTATTGAGATATATTCATATACCATACAATCATCCATGAGGTACAATCAACTGTTCAAAGTACCATCATATAGTTGTGCATTCATCACCACCATCTATTTTTTGAACGTTTTCCTTGTACCAGAAAAAATAAAAATAAAAATAAAAACTAAAAAAGAACACTCAAATCATTCTCCCTCCCACCCTATTTTTCATTTAGTTTTTGTCCCCGTTTTTCTACTCACCCATCGTTACACAGGATAAAGGGAGTGTGAGCCACAAGGCTTTCACAATCACATGGTCACACCATGTAAGCTACATAGTTATAAAGAGTCAGGCACTTCCTTCGAGCTGAAAATTGAACCAGCGACCTAAGGACGTTCACAGATGTGCAGTCTACAGTCCTCCCCTCTACCAGCTGAGTGATTGAAGGGTGCCTCTTTAACTTTTGAAATTAATAACATTACTTTTAAGATTATAAAGAGAATATGCTTTCATTATGGAAAAACTAAAATATTTAACTTAAGAAAAAAGAAGATATGAAAATGCTTCCCAAAGATAACCATTTTTCGCGTTTTGGTGCATTTCCTTCCAGTCTTTTTACTATATATGCTTATGCATGTGCACCCACAGAGAAAAAATATAAAATCGGAATAATACAATATGCAGAATTTTGGATTTTGTGACTTAATATTGTAACCATTTTCTTAAGGATTAACTCTTCCTTGAGGGTTGGAGGCAAGAACCTAATCAGCAGGACCAGGAATGAGCAAGAAACAGGAAAAGAACCTCAGAAACCCATAGAGAAAACCTCATACATGACCTCCAGGCCCTGTGACCTGTGCTTACGGTTTCCTGGGCTGCCAAGTCCCACTTGTTTCAATCAAAGGCTATTTTTATTTTCTTTCGGTTGCTGACTTTTTCTCAGACTAAAACAAACATATACTCTCAGAATGAATTTAGTGCCCATTCCTGTGGGACCTTACAGCACCCTGTGATCCTCTCTAGCTGAGAACTTTTCACACCACATTAGAATTGTTCATTTATTTTGTCCACCTCTCCTACTAGATAGATAGTGAGCCCCTCGGGCACAGACATCCTGTCTTACTCATCCCATTTTCCCAAAGTCTCAGCAAAAATCTGTTGCCTTCAATATTACTCAGCAAAGAGTAGATAGTGAAAATATAATGGATGAATGATTAAACAAACAGTACACCAAGACCAAACATTTCCTTCACTGGACTGGTTGGTGCCAATATTTTGTTCTTTTCTACTTTACCCTCAGAAGAAGAAGAAAAATGCCTTTTTGGACGTTACTTTGGGTGGTTATCACAGAAAGGGTGAATTTTGCTTTTAAAAGCCTTGACATTTCTGATTCACAGCTATACTGCCTGGCAAGACAGCCAACTAACCACTTTTCACATTGCTATGACATGTGTCTTAGTTGCCTGGTGGAGCCTGGCCAAAGTTTTATCAAGGAGATGTGAAATAAAGAAAAAAATGGACCTGTCAGGGAGGAAGAACAAGACAGTCAGCTGAGAGTTGCTATTGATGAGCACATGGACCTGTGGGTGATTAGTTTGGAAAGAACCAAAAGGGTCCAAGTTTAAGAACCAAGGTAAGGTAAGAAGGGTGAGGGTGGGAGAAGAAAGAAGCAGTGCAGGGAAAAGACTAGAAAACAGATTCAAACAAGTCCCTGTATGTTCATAGCAGCATTTAATCACAATAGCCGAAAGGTGGGAGCAACCCAAGTGCCCTTCAACAGATGAATGTACAAACAAAATGTGGTATTACATAAAATGGAATATTATTCGGCCATAAAAAGGAATGAAGTTCTCAAGAATTTGAAAATGTGGATGAATTCATGTTGAGTGAAATAAGTCAGGCACAGAAGGACAGATCTTGTATGGTACCACTTACATGAAATATCCACAATAAGTGAATTCTTAGAGAGCTAGGTGGAGGAGTTATTGCTTGATGGGTACAGAGTTTCTGTTCAGGGTGATGAAAAAGTTGTGATAATGGATGGTGGGCATGGAACCACAATATCATGGATGCGATTAACATTACTGAATTGTACACACGATAGCAGTTAAGACGGGAAATTTTGTGCTGTGTTATTTGAATTGTGTTAACACAATTCAAACTAAAACAAAACAAAAACTTAAAGCTCTTCTCATCTTCCCCCTTGATCCCAATCATTGAATATTTCTCACATATAATAATAGAAGTACTGGTAGAAGTACTTACTGAGCACCTACTCTGGGCCAGGCCCAGGCCTAAGCCGTTTACATGCTTTGCCATGTTGCATCCTTACAACCCTCTGAGGTAAACGCCATTATTATCCCAAATTTAGAGATAAGGAAGAAATTGAGGCTCAGAGACATTCAGTGAATGTCAGAGTTCACACAGCTACTTAGCCCAGTACCTGGGCTATAATGAACACTTGCTCAATGGTAACAATTATAATAATTACCACTATTATTAATCATAAGACATAGCTGATGCCATAGTCTGAGCAGCCAGGCCCAAAGGCCCAAATAGGCTCTGAGATGCAGACTCCCATAGGCCTTCTAGAGCTTACAGAGGCCTGCTGAACCAGCCATGAGGCCCCTGCACTTCCCCTTCTGCTTCTTGAAGACTTGGAAACGTGGCTCCTTGGGTGGTGGGGAAAATGATGTCGTACTTGGTTTTGGCTCCTTCTTGGTTCCCACAAATGTACTTAACATTTTCCATTTTCTGAGTGCTTTTGTGAAACAGCTATGATGTGGTTGACAGCATTTGCAGTCGGTGCCAAGTCAAGCTGTCCTCTGGAGGGAAGCTGGAAACCTTTATGGGTCTTGTTAATGTTCACGTAGTCCACAGCCTCCTTCTCCAAGTGGCGCAAGGCAGAGCTTTCCCGGCAGTCAGCTGCTGAGCACAGGGCTCTCATTGATGTCTGCTCTGTTTCTTTGGGTGGGGGAACCAATGCCATATCAGCCTGGCTTGGGATTGCCAGGGCCTTCTTTCTCCAGGGAGGGCTTTGCTGGAGCCACCAATTTGCCTGTGAAGCTGTTCACTGTTTAGGGACTGCTGCGTACTGCTTAAGATGATTTCCCTGTCCATGTTTTCTGCAGCTTTTTTCCAGGACCCCATAGAAACTTTGAAACTTAAAATTACCCACATGCCAGGAATCCCCACAATTTCCTTGTGAGCGGGAGATGAGCACCATATGCTGTTTATATCAAAATGAATGCCTTGCCCCCATGAAGCACCAGGCCTGAATCACTGGCTAGCCCCTCTTTTACCTTAGCAGCTGGAGTAATGGCCCTCTGCGTGAGGATGCATATGCAGATGACTACTTGGCTCTGAAAAGCCCCAAACTGTTTGTTTGTGTGAGAGCTGTGTCTCCTAGGCAGGCAGAGGGTGGGAAGGCTGGCCTTCTCCTGTGGGACTGGCTGAAGAAGGAAGGAGGAAAAGACAGACAGGAGGTGGTGTAGGATTACATTCTGCCTCCCCAAACAGACTTGCAGAGAGGCAGAGGCCACCTCCTCATCCTGCTGGCCCTTCCCAACATCATGAGCCCTAGGCATCGGGAGAGGAAGAAGGTATCTGTCTTCTTGGACTTCAAACCCTGTGGAGTTTGACTGGTACAATAGCCATTCATTCATCCATTCAATTGTCAAACAATTATCAAGCACCTACTATGTACACACCTGAAACTGCACTAAGTCCAGCTGCTACCTACCACTTGTCCCCAGTGTTGACCCAACGAGGAGACTGGGCTGGAACCAAAAGTCTGGAAGTGGAACAGGCTGAAACCAAACAGCCTGGGCAGCTGGTGAGTGTTACTACTCTTCAATGGGGTTCCATTCATTCATTCAACAAATGATGCCTGAGTTATGTATGCCAGATATGGCACTAGGCACTAGGTTATCAGAAGGGGGAGTCTTAGCTTTAATTGAAGGGGATTTCAGGTTGCAGCAGCTAACACCGATTGAGTGTTTACTATGTGTGCCAGGCACTGTGTTGAATGCTTTCTCTTCCTCATCTCTTAGAATCCTCATTCCAAGGCTGGCCGGAAGGTCCACACAGATGGAGAAACTGAGCCTCAGAGACTTGCTTAAGGTCACATAGGCTGAAAGCCTGAACAAAGCAGAAGTAGGCTTGGAATTCAGATAAGTCCAAATGCTGTTGGCTATGATCTTTGCATGTGACTGTGTGTAGCAAACTATGGCCCGCTGGCCAAATCCTGCCCAATGCCTATGATTTATACAGCCCAAGACCTAAGAATGGGTTTTACATTTTTAAGCAGCGAAAAAAAAAAATCAAAAGAAGAATAATATTTCACGACATGTGGAAATTATATGAAATTCACATTCCAGTGTCCGCCAATAAAGTTTTATTGGAACACAAACAGGCCCATTCATTTACATATTGTCTATGGCTGCTTTTCCACTACAGTGGCAGAGCTGAGTAGTTGCAACAGAGAGACTAGAGTCTATAAAGCCTAAAATGCTTACTACCTCACCCTTCACGGAGAGAGTTTTCTGACCTCTGGCCTAGGAAGTCAATGGCAGCGAAGGAAGCAGGTCTCAGCCCATCTCCAGGTTCAGGTGCTTTCCAGAACCCCGTCCTCGTATCTCAGCTTTTCCTCAGCAAGTGAGGGAGCTCTTGAGGGAGACTCGAGGGAGCATTTTGGATGATGGCTACCTTTGAGTTGTTTTCAGCACTTCTTTTGAACCCTGGAGCCTTTGAGGCCTGAGATGTTTAGGGTGGTATTAGGTTTTTCATCAAATGTTTAGATGAAAATGGAGACAGCAGATTTGGGGTTATTTGTGAACAAAGTCCTGAAAGCAATCCTGTTGGTCTTTGCTGAGAGATGCCAAATTATCTCAGGCTCCACTGGGAGCTGCCTGCCAGGCCTTATATGGGCATAATCCCCTAAGCCCAGTTTGTCTTACTCCGCAGTATGGCCACATCCACTTTTAAGGATATGTGCGAACATTTCTTGTCTTCCCGTTTGCTTGCTCTGTGGGGGAATTTAGCTTCTGCTGTGCTTGAAGGAGACATGAATGCTGTCAGCTTCTACACGTCTTATTTGTACAAGAAGGATGACAATTGCCTTCTGTTTGGCATTCATCTCCCTTTACATTTGTCTGTAGGTGGAAGGAAGCATTTTTGCAGGTGCTGGGGTGGGGGAGATGTCAATTCATTCTCCTAATTGCTTCCTGGGATTAGTGTGCTTGAGGAGATGTTGATAAAGAAATTGTTTACTGTTTGCCTATAGGCAACGGGCACTGTGAGAGGTATTCCATGGGTGTTACCTTACTCATACCTCACAACATTCATTCCTTTATTCATTCATTCATTCCTTCAATGTGTATTGAATACCCCCTAAATGCCAAGTCCTGTGCTAGGCCAAGGCTACGAAAGTGAACAAGACAAAGGCAGTCCCTATCCTCATTGACCTGTTTTTTTAATGGGAAAGGCAGACAGACAATAAACATGTAAAGAAATAAAAACAAATCATTACCATTTATGATAAGTGCTTTAAAGCAAAAAAGAGTGTTCCTAGACAGTAATGGGGAGATCTACCTGAGACTGGGGAGCCAGAGGAGGCCTCTCAGAATAGGAGACATTTAAAGTGAAACCTAAGGAGCTAGCTGGATGGGAGACTCTTCAGGAATTGGACTGGAAATCTTGGTGCATAAGGGTTTAGATAAGAAAGTAAGTGAAAGAGATGCCCCTATAATTCACCAGTGTGGCACACTGTGGAACCCAAGTCTACAGATGGTTTTGCTCTGGAGATTTCAAGCTGGAGCCCTAACCCGGGCTAGCCCTAGCAAACAATAACTCTGGTCCAAAGGAAAACAATCGGACAAGCAAGGTGCTCCCACTATTGGGCATCCAATTCCACAAATGTGTATAGAGCTCTTTCCACATGCCCAATACTGTCTAGACTCTGGGCATCCACAGATGAAATCAGACAGTGAGAAGCTCCTGGTCTAGTGGAGGAAATAAGTCACAAAACCAAATAAATGACTGGATTGGGTGGTAAGTATACAGAAGAAATATAAGTACAAGAACCCAAGGTAGCAGAGAAGAAGAGGTGGTGAGCACATTTGGTAAAGTCAGGGAACAGTGAAGGAGGCGCCATCTGAGCTGAATTTTGAAGAGCTAGAAGAGCCTTCCAGAACAAGAAAACAGCATGAGCGAAGGCCCAGAGGCCTGAAGTCACGTGGGATGTTTGGGGAATTAGAAGTCCCTACATATTTTGGAGCCTGGGGTACAAGATAGAGAGGGGTAGGCATTGAGGTTGGAGATGTCAGCAGGGGCAGGCCCCTGGAGGGCTTTGCAAATAAGTATTGTGGATTTGAGCTGTACTAACGGTGTGTATGCATGAGAAAGGAGAGCCCTTTGTTAATTAGCCTTGATAATGCCCCTCTTGTTACCTAATCCCACTGGTTTAGGCTCAATTTTCTGGGAAGCTATGGTATTTCAAAGAAACTGCCTGATCCTTTTCTAGATGAATTTCATGCTTTTGGAAGTGGCTATTTCCCCCTAAATGCTTTATACTTTTTTTTTTATACAATTTTCAAAGCATTTACCATATGGTATTTCTCCCAAGTCAGAGATTATTGTCCCTTTATTTGGGGGGAGCTGGAATGAAGTCATCTTCCACTGGAGTGACAGCTGCAATGGGGATGTGCTCCCTGGGGCATCAGGCTTGCCATCTGAGACCAGCCCACTGAGCTTTCTCTGGGAGGGGCTGACCCCACAAGGCCACTTCCCATTGCTGCTGTCACATTTTCCTTGCTTCATGTTATATAAGAACCTTTTTGCAGAGATGAGCTCTAGTCTTGTTCTGAATATTTTAGGTGTCAAACATCCTGTTTTTCTCTGAGTAATGTGACCCTGCCAATGACCCACTGCATTTCAGAATGACATCATGGGATTAAACGAGAACGGTTTAAGAGATGCAAGAGAATTGATTATGGGAGATCAGGGACCTCTGCTTTTCCCTTTCCCTTCAGCAAGTTGTTTGGAGATGTTGAACAGTAACAAATCTGCAAATGAGTGTAGTGGAGTAGGGATCGGAAAACTATAGCCTGCAGACCAAATCCAGTCCCTGGGTTGTTTTTGCATGTAAAGTTTTATTGGAACACAGTCGCACATATTCATTTACATATTTTCTATGGCTGCTTTTCGACTACCACAGCAGAGTTGAGTCCATGTGACAGCGACCATTTAGCCTGCAAATACTAAAATATTGACTATCTGACCCTTTAGAGAAAAAGTTTGCCAGCACCTGTGCTACTTCATTCTGAACCCCTCATCCCCACCCTGCTAAGAGGCATTGTGAATTTAGTGGCATCCCTTGACTGAGCACCACCACCCATTCTTCCACCTCCTTTCCTTCCGAAACACAGGCTACAATGAAAGGAGAGACAGATTTTTAACAAGCTTATCAGACGTTTCATATCTATTAAGTGACGTAAGAACTTTCCACTTTGCCTTTTTTTGGACCCAAAGTAGTATAGCCTTGTCAGAACATCTGCAGATTTGTTATGGATCCAGGTTGGCCATTTTAAAAATAATAAAATCTAGCACTAAAGATATTCCAAGGAATTGGCTGCAGGTTTCGAAGACAGTTCCCTAAAAGGCACACAACATATAATTCTTTCAGGGGCAAGGTGGCCTCGCCCAAGGAATTGGAAGTTAAGGTTATACTTTGGAAACACCTTTTTGTATTTCGGTACATTCTTTAAGCATTTGGGCCATTTTATTCCTCACAAAATGAAATGCTCAGTGTGTGGCTTTCTCCTCCCTATTAAGGACTGCTTCCATATTTCAAATGACTTTACCATCTGCCCTATATTTTCCCATCTCTTTACAGAGGCTGGCAGTGGATTTTGCTGTGGCTCAGTGTACTGTACCCATCTGGCTGAAAAACAGCGTGGGTTAAGGGGAAGAGGGAACCTTTTACTCCTCAGTTCCATTTCTCACAGCTAAGTTCGGATGGGAGAGAGTCCCCTAAGAGCTGGAATCTGGTATTCTGTGAGTGATCCTGGGATTGCTGGGAGAGAAGGGAGGCAGTGGGCATGTCAACACTTGGTGGTCCCTCTCGTCTCGTAGACTACTCTGTTGCTCTGGACTGCAGTGGTGGAGGGGGCGTGGAATTTAGTGGTTTCCAAAAACCATGAAATGCCCACTTATCACTCTCTACATTTCTGCTTTCTCATTTTCCTTGAACTCATTCTGCGGTGGGGGTATTGTGTGGCCAGTCCTGAAGCAAAAAGATAGCCAGTTAAACATGTTCTTTCTTTTTTTTTATTTCTTTTAATTTTTTTCCCTCCAAGGCCACTGCCTCCCATACAAAATGTTTAAACTTCATCTGCTCACAGTTGCTTTGCTGATTTCTGCTCTGCCCGGGTCTCAGACACAGCACTCCGGGCATTGTTGCTCAGATCCATGTTTGTATTTATACTTCCCATTAAACTAAATGTGCTTGTGTGATTGCATATAGGCAAGTGGGTTACTAACAAGCAAGGAGTAAAGATTAGGGACTGCAGCCACAAGTGTAAACACCTCCCCAGGGCTCCTGGATTTGTACCCCATCCCCAACTCTGACAGGGTTGAAGATTTACAGTTGACTCTTAGTTAACAAATGATTGATTATTGATTAGGGGGTCATTTGGCTTGGGGGGGCCTCCTCTGAGATTATCTTGTTTCAGCTGCTATCTACAGTACTGTAAGTAGTAGAGCCTGGATCTGATGTTAGAGAGCCAGGTCTTTGTATTTTGGTGCCTGTGATGGCTTAGAATTATGTACCCTAGAAAAACATGTCCTTGGTCTTAATCCATTCCTATGGGTGTGAACCCATTGTAAATGGAACCTTCTAATGAGGTTATTTCAGTTAAGGTGTAGCCCAACTCAATTAGGATGGGTCTTAATCCTATTACTCATTATGGAGACAACAGACAGAAAGCCATGGGGAGCAGACAGAAGCTGAAAGTCATCAGAACCTAGAAGAGAAAGAAGATGCCATTTGCCTTGCCATGTGACAGAAAAGCCAAAGTACCCAAAGATTTCCTGCCAGTCAGAAGATGCCAACCCTAGAGGAAGCAAGCCTTCTAACCTCTGAAACCATGAGCCAATTAATTCCCATTGTTAAGCCAACCCATTATATTGCATTTGTTTTAGCAGCCGGGACACTAAAACAGTTGCCCAAAGGAAAGCTGAGGATGGCCTGACATCTCTCAGCAGAGGTGCTGCAGAGAGAGGCCTTATATTTTATCTGCAGCACCATACAGAGATTGGTCTCTTTGACCAGGAGACAGGTCACACATTTAATCATCTTCAACAATATGTGAAATAGAAATTAAGTGGGACTTTGGGGTGTTTGATTTTACATTTTGAGCTTAGTCTCTGACCTGTTAGTACTTAATAACCAAGTGGTGTGAATCCTCCGAGGGTTGAGTCCCACAGGACTTCCATCAACCAGACAGCATTTGAAGGAACTTGTGCTTTGTTCATGAAAATTCTGGCATCATTGGTCCTTGGGAGATGTCCAAACTGGCATGGCTCTCCACCAAAGGGAGGGATGGGGGAGGGGTTTTTCACTAGAGAGCTCTTTAGCTTACAGTTTTTTATAAAAGAAAGGGGGTAGCTTCTGAAATGTTTGTTTGGAAGCTCAGAATCTCAATTTTGATGCTGAGCAGGGGAGGAGGTGTGTTGGCAAGGCTTGCATTTAGGTTCACTTTTTAGTATTCACAGGCACGAAGAGCCCTGTTTAGTAGGATGGACATGTTCCTGTGGATAGAACTTCTTGAGGTGGAATGATGAGCTCTGTTCTTGCTGGTAGTGTGGTAGGGGTAGGGGTTGGGGGGTTGGGGGAGAAGGAAGGCAGCTAGAGGCAGGGCAGCGATGGCAAGCAGAGACTCTGCCAATATTCCTCTTCACTGCCCTCCAGAAAAGCTCAGACTGTTCAAAAGTGTCGTTAGCCATCCCAGCAGCTCAGTCCTGACGTCTGTGTCCTGGGCCTTATCTGTCACCGATCAACCAGTCTCTGGTGCCCACCAAAAGTTCTGGGAAGCCCCCCTTTGCCAGCTCCTCCCTTCAGCCACTGTGGAGGGATGTTTGTTCTACCCATATCAAGGGTCTGCCACCATTTGGAAAATAGTAAAAAAGAGCCCTCCCCAGTGTCCTCCTTTTGTGAGTGCCACAGGCAATTCATGCTGGGAAAATGTAGGCCACAGCCCTTAGAAAACCGTTGATGACCCATCTTAGGCTCTAGTTGAGGCATCACTGCTTCCTCATTTATTTTACCTCTTCATTTAAGGATTGTTGCTCTCCTCTGAAGGTAACATTAGATTGAGTCATTCATTCATTCATTTGTTCATTCATTCTAGTCATCCAACATGTATTTATTGAGCACCACCCATGTGCCATGCTTTAGCCTAGGCAGTGTATTACAATGTGAGGGCACACCAGACAAGGTCCTTGTTCTTGTGGAGTGTACAGTCCCACTGGGCAAGATATACAATAAACAAACAAAAAGAAACACACAAATTAGACAATTATCCAATGTAGAGAATTGGGTGATATGAGTGACTGGGCAGCTAGCTCAGATAGCTAAGATGAAGGATGAGTGGCCAGATTTTTAAAGAGGGTGAGGGGCATTCCAGATATGAGGATGAGCTGGCACAAAGGGACTGCTATGAGCTAGACACTAGAGATACAGAGGGGAACAAAAGAGAAGAGATGCCTGCCCTCCAGAGCATATTATTTAGATGGGGTGACAGACAAACAGATAGTCAGTTATAATGCAATGAGATAAACACCATGACTGAAGTAGTATACAGAGAACTCTAGAAACATAGAGCAAGGGTCCTTTTTCTGCTTGCTAAAGCTGCCAGAATGCAATATACCAGAAATGGGTTGGTTTTTTAACAATGGGGGATTTATTAAGTTACAAGTTATAATTCTAAGGCGATGAAAATGTCCAAATTAAGGCATCAACAAGAGGATGCCTTCTCTGAAGAAAGGCTGCTGGCATCCGGGATTCCTCTGTCACATGGGAAGGCACATGGCGATGTCTGCTGAACTTTCTCTCCTGGGTTCTGGTTTCAGTGGCTTGCTCTCTCTCAGCTCCTGTGGGTCCTTCTTGCTCCTCTGGGCATTTCTTATCTCTCTGACCTCTCTCTCCAAATGTCTTTGTCTTTTTTCCTCTCAAAGGATTCCAGTAAAGGATTAAGACCCACCTTGAATGGTCTGGGTCACATCTCCATGGAAACAACCTAACCAAAACGTCCCACCCACAATAAGTCTGCACCCACAAGAATAGATTAAAAGAACATGGCATGTCCTGGGGTATGTATTTCCAAACCAGCAAAGGCTTTCCAAAGGCTGGGGTCAGAGACAGCTTGCTGAAGAAGTGGTATTTAAGCTGAGGCATGAAAGGTGGATAGAATTAACCAAGTCAATAGGGTGAAGGTGAAGTGGGGAGAAGAGTGCTCCCTTCCAAGCAGAAGGGACAACCTACATGAAGGGCCAGTACCCACAGTGCGTAAGTGCATGCAGGGGACCAAGAAAAGTTCACAGAGTTGGAGGAAAAGGGATAACGGAAGGCAAGATTGGAGGGGTAGGCATGGGCAGGTTATCGGTTGGGGATTCTGATTTTGACAGCAATGAAGGAACTATTAGACAGTGGCAAGTGGGAGAAAGACACAATCCAATTTATGTTTTGAAAAGATCATTGCTCCGGCTGCTATGGGGAGAGTGGACTATAGAGGTGCAAGGATGGAAGCAGGAGGACCAGTTAGGAGGTAAGTACATCCATCTGGGTGAGAGATGATCCTGGTGTGGACTGGGGGTAGTGAGGGGGATGAAGATAAGTAGATAGACTCATGAGATATTTAGAAGGTAAAACTTGACAGGGCTTGGTGAGGGATTGGTGTATGGAAGTGAGTGAAGGAGAGGGAGTGAATGATGCCTTCTAGTTTTGGGCCAGAGCAACTTACGTTGGTGCCATTTAAGGAGATGAGGGAGACACAAGAGGTAAGGGATTTAGTGAGGGAATGGAGGCAAGATGAAAAGCTCCATCCTAGATATTTTAAGTCTGAGGAGATGTCCACTAGGCAGGTGGAAATACAGATATGTGAAGCCTGGAGAATATTCTGGCCTAGAAAGAGCTGTCAGTAGATAGGTGGGAGTTGTGAGAATTGAGGCCATGGGGATGGAGATGTAGTGCCAAGGGAAACAGGCAGAAACAGTGAAGGGGAGAAAAGGAGAGGACCAAGGATTGAGCCCAGAGGCCCTTATCACCACAGTTAGAGGTTGAGCACAAGAGGAGTAGCCAGTGAGATAAAAGAAAACCAAGGGTGCATCTTGGCAGCAGCCTAGAGAAGAAAGTATTTCAGGGAGGAGGGAGAGACCAGTGTCTAATGCTGCTTTTGAGTGCTGAGACAGAGACAAAGAAATGACTGTTGAATTTGGTACAAGGAGATCATTGGTGTCCTTGACAAAAGTTGTTTCAGCAGAGATGAGGGGGGATGGCAGCCTGACTGGAGCCAGGGGAGGAAAGCATGGGAGGTGACAAAATGGAGTTCGAGCCCTAGGGAACTCCAACCTTTTGCAGCCCAAGATTGCACCACTTTTCCACTGCTGCAGGTTTGTTTGTTTTGTTTTATTTTGTTTCTCTTTTTTTTTGCTGGGAACTGAGATGAAATAAATCCTCATTGAGTTGTGCAGGGTAAGCCACTCAGGGCATGTTTTAGTTTGCCTGGCTGCTATGACAAATACTACATACTGGTTTTGCTTAGCAACAGGAATTTATTGTCTGACCTTTTCCAAGTCTGCACGTCAAAAATCAGGCATTGGCAAGACAGTGCTTTTCTCTCTGAAGTCTTTAGCATTCTGGTGCTGGCTTGCTGAAATTCTTGGAGCTCCTTGGGCTTGCATCTCTTCCACTGCCACATGGCAATCTCCTCCTTACGTCTCCTCTTCCAGGTTCCACTGACTTCCACCTTCTGGCTTCTCTCCCTGTGGCTTTCTCTCTATAAGGCCTCTAGAAACATGGATAAAGGCCTACCCTGATTCAGGTGGGCCGTACCTAAATAGGATCTTAGAAGAACCTATTCACAAATGAGTCCATACCTTAACTGATAATACATCTTCAAAGGATCCTGTTTACAAATGAGTTCACACCTGTGGGAAAATGGATTAAGATTAAGAATGTGGTTTTGTCGGGGCACATAATTCAGTCTACCACAGTGAGCTCTATTTTCACTCAACATGTAATCCCTAACACTTCTCTGAAAGAAAAAAATGGCAAAACCTTACTGAAACTGAACCGGGCCCTCTGCACGTCACAAAAACCTGTCCCCTTGACAGAGCCTCTCATCGACAGGCTCACCCTTTCCTGAGCGCATTCTGTTCACCCAACGTTTCGAAGTTCTCATAAAGGGTCCTCCTGTAAGCTAAGGATACAGCACACATGTGATAAACCTCATTCACCCTTTTTTTCTGTCTTTTTAAAACTGTCCATTATTGTGTGCACTGTTATGGGCCCTGAAAATGGAGCATTGTGGAAGACAAACTCATGGAGTTTACATTCTAGTTCTAGTGGAAAAGGTGGACAATGAGGAATAAAACACTTGAAAGAAAGAAAACAAGCATGATGAATTCAGATAGTGATGAGTGCATTACAAAAATTAAAATAGGTTGATAGGACGAAGAATGAAGGGAAGGGAAGGAGCTCCTTTAACCAGGATGGTCAGAGAAGACCTCTCTGAAGGGAAGACATTTGGACTGTCTTTGGGCTGCACTTCTCTGTTTCCTTCCAATAACAGCTATAGCAACCACATCTGATCCTGCTACCACCACAACCACAACCTCTTCTGCTAAAGCCACCACCATCACTTCAACATAATGAGCAAGATCCTTGCACCCCTGGCTTCTCCGTTCCTGATTTCCCTCCAGTGATCTTCTCCTCTGCTACTTCAGGCACTCACATTCGTGATCATACCCTAGACCTGGTTATGATCCATATTTCTACCTCAAATTTTAATCATTCATCAATCTTGATTTTAAGCATTCCAGTCTTTGACTAGAATCTCTCATCTATTCAGTTCACTCCCATTAGTGACTCCAACTATCTTTTGACTCTATTGGACTTGCAATTCATTGATTCTACTACTCTTTCACTGTCCCTGACCCCTTTGATGTCCTTTTTCCCCTCCTTCTGAGCTGGCATCTGATGCTCAATCCTTTTAATTACCTTGCATACCCCCCAACTCCTTGCCTTTCTCACATCTTCACATTCGCTTGGCAAAACCCCAAACATAATTCGTTCATCTCCCTCTTCTCTGCATCTGCAGCTAAACTGTGGCTGGAGGAAAATACAAAACCATAATGGTCGTTCTCACTTGAAATTCATGACCAGTAATCACAAGTGTCTCCTTAGAGTTGCCTGGCAATCAAACTGTTTCCTTAGGCTTTCACTGTACAGCTGTCCTTGAAGACTATATCATATCTACTCCTTGTTCTTCCTTACTGCTGCATAGTATTCCATCATGTGGATCATTCCCATCAGGAACTGCTCCATTTTGCTCTTTCCTTTTACAATAAACTCCTTAAATCAGTTGTTTTCACTCATTGCCTCCAGATTCTCTTTTCCTATTCTTTCTCTCTCAACATCTCTCTCTCCCTCTCTCTCTCTCTCTCTCTCTCTCTCTCTCTCATTAATGTATTATATATGAGAAAGATGCAGAAGAATGGTCAGCAAGGAAAGTAGAGTTCTGAAGGATAGTGGAAATGGAAACTTCACAAAGTCAAGACGAAAAGAGTCCTCCCTTAAGCAGTAGATCAGTTCCAGTGTCCAAGAGGAGTAGAAAATATCAGAATAAAACATCTGATCTTGAGAAGTCCTTAGATGTGTAATTCCAAAAAACCTGAAAGAATTCTAATTGTACCAGAAAAAATTTCTAGACAACATGGATACAAAAAAGTATTAAGGCACTATATTAAGTTTCTTCTATTAAATAGATAAATATACATAGATATAGATATAGATATAGATAGGTAATGGATAGATGGATAGATAGATTGATAAAATGATACAGTAAATGTGGCAGAATCTTAAAAGTTGGTGGATCTGGGTATCTGGGGGTGGAGTATGTTGGAGCTCTCTGTATGAGTTTGTTATTTTTGCAACTGTCCTGTAAGTTTGAAATTATTTCAAAATAAAATTTTTGAAAAGGTTCTACCATTACATTATTTTGTATATGCTACTTGGGATTTTGTAAGAATCTTTTAAAGTGTAGAGAACGAGAGAAAATAATATCACAGATACCTATGTTCCAATTATCCAGACTTAACAGATGTTAACAAATGTTAATATTTGCCATACTTGCATCACATGTTTTTAAATTTATTTTTATTATGGAGAATTTTAAACATTTATAAAAGTATAAAGGTTAATATAATTGACCCCCATGTACCCATCAGCCAACTTCAACACTTGTCAAGACATGGCCAATGATTTTCCATCTGTATCCCCACCCATTTCCCTCCCAAATTATTTTGAAGCAAATCCTACACATCATATAATTTTTAACCATACCATAATTCATATCTCTAAATTATAAAGAATCTTAAAAAATATACCATTATCACCTAAAATTAATAATAAGTCCTTAATGTCCAGTCAGTGTTCAAATTTCCAGCTCTCACATCATGTCATAACTCTTTTCAATGTTTTGCTGAATTAAGACACAAATATTGTAATTTTGGGAATTAAGATTTACAAATTAAGATTACAATATTTTGGAATAGTGTATTTTGGAATTAAGATACAAATATTGTAAGATCCACACATTGTAATTGATTGATATGTCTCTCTTAATCTGTAGGTTCCCCCTCCTTATCTTTTTTTTCCTTAAAATGTATTTGTTGGAAAAACATACTGTTTATCTTGTAGAATTTCCCACCATCTGGAGTGGGGAGTACATTTCTGTAGTGTCATTTAACATGTTCCTCTCTCCCCTGTATTACCTGTCCCCTGTATTGGTAGTTGGATCTAAAAGTTTGATCAGATTTGGGTTTGATTATTTTTTTGGCAAGACCACTTCAGGTATATCTAACAAAGACTCAGCAGAATCCAGGGTTCCAATGTCCTGCTGCCATTATTATCAATCCATATGTCCCTATCCCAAGTTTCAGGATCCCATTCCTTTCCAATCAATGCATTTACTTTAACAGCAGACACCCTGTGAGGTTGAGACTTTAGTTTATGTTGTAAATCTGCTACTTGCGTAATGAGACTCTGGGTCTGGTTTTCACAAATCTCAAGTCTGCAGCCACAGGAAATAAGATTTTCTTTCAGGTACACATAGAAACCTTTACATCTGTTATACGGCATGGAAATTTCAAATTTGAAGTCTTTAGCTTGTCCTTTTCTCTTATAACTTTATCTAGCATATCTAAGAGCAACCAGAGAACATCATTATACCTCTTAACTCTGCGAAACTCTGTTAAGGTGTCAAAAACATTGTCATCCAGAGCCTTGCTTCATCCAAGAGTATGATTAGCAGAATCAAACGGTGCTATTTTGTGTCTCTCCATTGCCAACTCATGCCATGGGCTGTCAGCACCATCTTGATTATTGGAAATGAAGTCATTAGTGCCTTTGAATCTAATCAGAGTAGAAAACCAATTGTAAAAGCCCATTTTAAGATTCTGTTTCTCATGAACCACTCCTGGTACTGAGTTATATTAGTTAGGGTTCTCTAGGGAAACAGAATCAACAAGAGATATCTAAAGATAAGATTTTTTTTTAATCATCATTTTATTGAGATATATTCACATACCACGCAGTCATACAAAACAAATCGTACTTTCAATTGTTTACAGTACCATTACATAGTTGTACATTCATCACCTAAATCAATCCCTGACACCTTCATTAGCACACACACAAAAATAACAAGAATAATAATTAGAGTGAAAAAGAGCAATTGAAGTAAAAAAGAACACTGGGTACCTTTGTCTGTTTGTTTCCTTCCCCTATTTTTCTACTCATCCATCCATAAACTAGACAAAGTGGAGTGTGGTCCTTATGGCTTTCCAAATCCCATTGTCACCCCTCATAAGCTACATTTTTATACAACTGTCTTCAAGATTCATGGGTTCTGGGTTGTAGTTTGATAGTTTCAGGTATCCACCACCAGCTACCCCAATTCTTTAGAACCTAAAAAGGCTTGTCTAAAGTGTGCGTAAGAGTGCCCACCAGAGTGACCTCTCGGCTCGTTTTGGAATCTCTCTGCCACTGAAGCTTATTTCATTTCCTTTCACATCCCCCTTTTGGTCAAGAAGATGTTCTCCGTCCCACGATGCCGGGTCTACATTCCTCCCCAGGAGTCATATTCTATGTTGCCAGGGAGATTCACTCCCCTGGGTGTCTGATCCCACGTAGGGGGGAGGGCGGTGATTTCACCTTTCAAGTTGGCTTAGCTAGAGAGAGAGGGCCACATCTGAGCAACAAAGAGGCATTCAGGAAGAGACTCTTAGGCAAAAATATAGGGAGGCCTAGCCTCTCCTTTGCAGCAACCGTCTTCCCAAGGGTAAAACTTATGGTAGAGGGCTCAACCCATCAAACCACCAGTCCCCTATGTCTGTGGTCATGTTAGCAACCATGGAGGTGGGGTAGGCGAATACCCCTGCATTCTCCACAGGCTCCTCAAGGGGGCACTACATCTTTTTTTTTTCCTTGTTTTTCTTTCTTTCTTTTTTTTTTTTTTTAACTTTCCCTTCTTTTTTAAAACAACTGTATGAAAAAAAAAGTTAAAAAGAAAACAAACATACAATAAAAGAACATTTCAAAGAGACCATAACAGGGGAGTAAGAAAAAGACAACTAACCTAAGATAACTGCTTAACTTCCAACATGTTCCTACTTTAACCCAAGAAAGTTACATAATATAGCAACATTTCTGTGAACTTGTTCTTACTATATCCATCACAAATTAACAGACCATAGTCATTTCTGGGCATCCCCAGAACGTTAAATAGCTTATCTGTTCTTCTTGGATTATTGTTCCCCCTTCCGTAATTGCTCTCTACTGCTAGTTCCCCTACATTCTACATTATAAACCATTTGTTTTACATTTTTCAAAATTCACATTAGTGGTAGCATATAATATTTCTCTTTTTGTGCCTGGCTTATTTCACTCAGCATTATGTCTTCAAGGTTCATCCATGTTGTCATATGTTTCACAAGGTCGTTCCTTCTTGCTGCCGTGTAGTATTCCATCGTGTGTATATACCCCATTTTATTTATCCACTCATCTGTTGAAGGACATTTGGGTTGTTTCCATCTCTTGGCAATTGTGAATAATGCTGCTATGAACATTGGCGTGCAGATATCTGTTCGTGTCACTGCTTTCCGATCTTCCGGGTATATACCGAGAAGTGCAATCGCTGGATCGAATGGTAGCTCTATATCTAGTTTTCTAAGGAACTGCCAGACTGACTTCCAGAGTGGCTGAACCATTATACAGTCCCACCAACAATGAATAAGTGTTCCGATTTCTCCACATCCCCTCCAGCATTTGTAGTTTCCTGTTTGTTTAATGGCAGCCATTCTAACCGGTGTTAGATGGTATCTCATTGTGGTCTTAATTTGCATCTCTCTAATAGCTAGTGAAGCTGAACATTTTTTCATGTGTTTCTTGGCCATTTGTATTTCCTCTTCAGAGAACTGTCTTTTCATATCTTTTGCCCATTTTATAATTGGGCTGGCTGTACTATTGTCATTGAGTTGTAGGATTTCTTTGTATATGCAAGATATCAGTCTTTTGTCAGATACATGGTTTCCAAAAATTTTTTCCCATTGAGTTGGCTGCCTCTTTACCTTTTTGAGAAATTCCTTTGAGGTGCAGAAACTTCTAAGCTTGAGGAGTTCCCATTTATCTATTTTCTCTTTTGTTGCTTGTGCTTTGGGTGTAAAGTCTAGGAAGTGGCCGCCTAATACAAGGTCTTGAAGATGTTTTCCTACATTATCTTCTAGGAGTTTTATGGTACTTTCTTTTATATTGAGATCTTTGGTCCATTTTGAGTTAATTTTTGTGTAGGGGGTGAGGTAGGGGTCCTCTTTCATTCTTTTGGATATGGATATCCAATTCTCCCAGCCCCATTTGTTGAAAAGACCATTATGGCTCAGTTCAGTGACTTTGGGGGCCTTATCAAAGATCAGTCGGCCATAGATCTGAGGGTCTATCTCTGAATTCTCAATTCGATTCCATTGATCTATATGTCTATCTTTGTGCCAGTACCATGCTGTTTTGGCAACTGTGGCTTTATAATAAGCTTCAAAGTCAGGGAGTGTAAGTCCTCCCACTTCGTTTTTCTTTTTTAGAGTGTCTTTAGCAATTCGAGGCATCTTCCCTTTCCAAATAAATTTGATAACTAGCTTTTCCAAGTCTGCAAAGTAGGTTGTTGGAATTTTGATTGGGATTGCATTCAATCTGTAGATGAGTTTGGGTAGAATTGACATCTTGATGACATTTAGCCTTCCTATCCATGAACATGGAATATTTTTCCATCTTTTAAGGTCCCCTTCTATTTCTTTTAATAGAGTTATGTAGTTTTCTTTGTATAGGTCTTTTACATCTTTGGTTAAGTTTATTCCTAGGTACTTGATTTTTTTAGTTGCTATTGAAAATGGTATCTTTTTCTTGAGTGTCTCTTCAGTTTGTTCATTCCTAGCATATAGAAACATTACTGACTTATGTGCATTAATCTTGTATCCCGCTACTTTGCTAAATTTGTTTACTAGCTCTAGTAGCTGTATCTTTGATTTCTCAGGGTTTTCTACATATAAAATCATATCATCTGCAAACAATGACAGTTTTACTTCTTCTTTTCCAATTTGGATGCCTTTTATTTCTTTGTCTGGCCGGATTGCCCCGGCTAGCACTTCCAGCACAATGTTGAATAACAGTGGTGACAGCGGGCATCCTTGTCTTGTTCCTGATCTTAGAGGGAAGGCTTTCAGTCTCTCACCATTGAGTACTATGCTGGCTGTGGGTTTTTCATATATGCTCTTTATCATGTTGAGGAAGTTTCCTTCAATTCCTACCTTTTGAAGTGTTTTTATGAAAAAGGGATGTTGGATTTTGTCAAATGCTTTTTCAGCATCTATTGAGATGATCAATTGATTTTTCCCTTTTGACTTGTTAATGTGTTGTAGTACATTGATTGTTTTTCTTATGTTGAACCATCCTTGCATGCCTGGAATGAACCCCACTTGGTCATGGTGTATGATTTTTTTAATGTGTCTTTGCATTCGATTTGCAAGTATTTTGTTGAGGATTTTTGCATCTATATTCATTAGGGAGATTGGCTGGTAGTTTTCCTTTTTTGTAGCATCTTTGCCTGGTTTTGGTATTAGATTGATGTTAGCTTCATAAAATGAGTTAGGTAGTGTTCAATTTTTTTCAATGTTTTGAAAGAGTTTGAGTAAGATTGGTGTCAGTTCTTTCTGGAAAGTTTGGTAGAATTCCCCTGTGAAGCCATCTGGCCCTGGGCATTTATTTGTGGGAAGATTTTTGATGACTGATTGGATCTCTTTGCTTGTGATGGGTTGGTTGAGGTCTTCTATTTCTTCTCTGGTCAGTCTAGGTTGTTCATATGTTTCCAGGAAATTGTCCATTTCTTCTACATTATCCAGTTTGTTGCCATACAGTTGTTCATAATATCCTCTTATAATTTTTTTAATTTCTTCAGGATCTGCAGTTGTGTCACCTTTTTCATTCATTATTTTGTTTATATGGGTCTTCTCTCTTTTTGATTTTGTCAGTCTAGCTAGGGGCTTGTCAATCTTGTTGATTTTCTCAAAGAACCAACTTTTGGTGATATTTATCCTCTCTATTGTTTTTTTGTTCTCTCTGTCATTTATTTCTGCTTTAATCCTTGTTATTTCTTTTCTTCTACTTGGTTTAGGATGGTTTGCTGTTCATTTTCTAGCTTCTTCAGTTGATCCATTAGTTCTTTGATTTTGGCTCTTTCTTCCTTTTTAATATATGCGTTTAGTGCTATAAATTTCCCCCTTAGCACTGCTTTTGCTGCATTACATAGGTTTTGGTATGTTGTGTTCTCATTTTCATTCGTCTCTATATATTTAGCAATTTCTCTTGCTATTTCTTCTTTAACCCACTGATTGTTTAGGAGTGTGTTGTTTAACCTCCAGGTATTTGTGAATTTTCTAAGTCTCTGATGGTTATTGACTTCTAATTGTATTCTATTGTGGTCAGAGAATGTGCTTTGAATAATTTCAATCTTTTCAAATTTATTGAGGCTTGTTTTATGACCCAGCATATGATCTATTCTGGAGAAAGTTCCGTGAGCACTAGAAAAGTATGTGAATCCTGGTGATTTGGGATGAAATGTCTTGTATATGTCTGTTAATTCTAATTCATTTATCAGATTGTTTAGGCTTTCAATTTCCTTATTGGTCTTCTGTCTGGTTGATCTATCTATAGGAGAGAGTGATGTGTTGAAGTCTCCCACAATTATTGTGGAAACATCAATTGCTTCCTTTAGTTTTGCCAGTGTTTCTCTCATGTATTTTGTGGCACCTTGGTTGGGTGCATAGACATTTACGATTGTTATTTCTTCTTGCTGAATTGCCCCTTTTATTAGTATGTAGTGGCCTTCTTTGTCTCTCAAAACATCCCTGCATTTGAAGTCTATTTTATCTGAGATTAATATTGCTATACCTGCTTTCTTTTGGCTGTAGCTTGCATGAAATATTTTTTTCCATCCTTTCACTTTCAGTTTCTTTGTGTCCCTGTGTCTAAGATGAGTCTCTTGTATGCAACATATTGATGGTTCATTTTTTTTGATCCATTCTGCGAATCTATATCTTTTAATTGGGGAGTTTAATCCATTTACATTCAGCGTTAAAACTGTGAAGGCATTTCTTGAATCGGCCATCTTATCCTTTGGTTTATGTTTGCCATATTTTTCCCTCTCTCTATTAATATCCTTTATTGTACCCATACCGAATCTCTTTAGTACTGAACCTTTCTCCAAGTCTCTCTGTCCTGTCTTTGTTTTTCTGTCTGTAGGGCTCCCTTTAGTATCTCCAGTAGGGCAGGTCTCTTGTTAGCAAATTCTCTCAGCATTTGTTTGTCTGTGAAAATTTTAAGCTCTCCCTCAACTTTGAAGGAGAGCTTTGCTGGATAAAGTATTCTTGGCTGGAAATTCCTCTCACTCAGAATTTTAAATATATCGTGCCACTGCCTTCTTGCCTCCATGGTGGCTGCTGAGTAGTCACTACTTAGTCTTATGCTGTTTCCTTTGTATGTGGTGAATTGCTTTCCTCTTGCTGCTTTCAGAACTTGCTCCTTCTCTTCTATGTTTGACAGTGTGATCAGTATATGTGTCGGAGTGGGTTTTTTTTGGATTTATTCTATTTGGAGTTCGCTGAGCATTTATGATTTGTGTATTTATGTTGTTTAGAAGATTTGGGAAGTTTTCCCCAACAATTTCTTTGAATATTCTTCCTAGACCTTTACCCTTTTCTTCCCCTTCTGGGACACCAATGAGTCTTATATTCAGACGTTTCATATTATCTATCATATCCCTGAGGTCCATTTCGAGTTTTTCAATTTTTTTCCCCATTGTTTCTTTTATGCTTTCATTTTCCATTCTGTCATCTTCCAGGTCACTGATTCGTTGTTCAACTTCCTCTAGTCTTGTACTATGAGTGTCCAGAATCTTTTTAATTTGGTCAACAGTTTCTTTAATTTCCATAAGATCATCCATTTTTTTATTTAGTCTTGCAATGTCTTCTTTATGCTCTTCTAGGGTCTTCTTGATTTCCTTCATATCCCATACTATGGTCTCATTGTTTATCTTTAGTTCTTTGAGTAGCTGCTCTAGGTGCTGTGTCTCTTCTGGTCTTTTGATTTGGGTGCTTGGGCTTGGGTTATCCATATCGTCTGGTTTTTTCATATGCTTTATAATTTTCTGTTGTTTTTGGCCTCGTGGCATTTGCTGAACTTGATAGGGTTCTTTTAGGGTTTGTAGACCTATTGAAGTGCTTATCTCTAATTTATCAGATCTACAGCTTCGTGGAGTACACTTTCTCTAACTAACCAGCAGGTGGCATCCACGAGCCACCTGTTCTCCACAAGCCAGTTCTCCCCTGCTTAGCCTTTTTGGTGAGTGGGGGAGTGAGTCTTGTGGGGCCCAATTGGTGTACCAAGCTTGCATGTGTAGTTGGTGTTGACTGCCCTGTATATGGTGCGTGTTTCTGGGCGGTCAGGAGGGAGGGGTGGCCCTAACAATCAAATCTCCCTGATGATCCTAGAGTTTTAAAGCTGCTGCAATAGTCTAATCCTTCAGTTCAGTCGTGCCACAGTTTGTCTCTGCCACTGACCCACAAGTCTTTGGTGTTGGCGTATGGCTCCTGAGACTTGCAAGTGGGCCCCTCTTCCAGGCCGTGCACCCCGGGTCCTCTGTTGAGGGATGACTGTGCTATGTCACAGGTGAGTGCCGTCCCCCCAGGGCAGTTCTGGGCTGCTGGGCTGTGTAGGGAGGCTCCCAGTCTGCTCAAATGATGGCTGAATGGGGCTTTGTTAATTCACACTTCTCCACCTTCCCAGCTCTGGGACATTCAGCTGAGGTTGCAGGGAAGGCTAATGTCCACGCCCAGTTTTGTGGAGTGTGCCTGTTATTTGAAGCACTTCCGTCACACTGGGTTGTCTGGGGCAGCTCTGGGCTATGGGGCTGGTGATGGGCAGGAGTCTTTCCTGTTCACCAGAATGGTGGCTGTGAGCGGACACCCCCCTTTTCTTGGGAAGTTGTGTTGTTTAGTGAATTTTCTCAGTCACTGGATTAATGCCTTTTGACTCAGAGCTCTCTTAGTTCTGCTCTTGACTTGACGTGCCCAAATTGCAATTCTTTGAAGCTTTCTGTATTGGGCTTCTTAGAGTAATTGTTTTAGAAAAAGAAAAAAGGATTTAAAAAAAAAAAAATGCCCCTCCTCAGAGATCTAATGGGTTATTGAAATGCTAATAGACAAAGCAACCAGGGCCATTAAGGAAAGGTCCACAGGGCAGAGAGATCAGCTTTGCTTCGGGATTTGCATATGCGCCTCAAGGCCTGTGCTCCGCCCTTCCCCTTTCTGTGTTCACCAGAACTCCAAAAATCCTCTGCTTTTATTTTGGAGTTTTTCGTGTTGTTTTTGTTCTATGCCTGTCTCCTCTCTGCTGGGCTGGCTGCTCTCAGAGTCTCTGGTGTCTGGTCTCAGTCTATCTATGGTTGGAGTTTGAATCAGTAGAATGAGTTTCCGATAAGAGCAGCCACTGCACTTCTCCCTTCTCCTTCCCGGAGCTGACAGCCCCTCCTCCACCGGGACTGAGCCTGGCAGGGAGGGGCGCGGGTCCCCTGGCCGCAAAAACTTACAGATTTCGCTGATCTCAGCAGTTCCACGTTTTCATGAGTGTTGTATGAAGTATGCCCAAAGACAGATCGCTCTGTGGTGTCCAGTCCACGCAGTTCCTGGCTTTTTACCTACTTTCCTGGAGGAGTAACTAAAACTTACAGCTCACCAGTCTGCCATCTTGCCTCGCCTCCGCAATGTCTTCTTTATGCTCTTCTAGAGTCTTCTTCATTTCCTTTATATCCCGTACTATGGTCTCATTGTTCATCTTTAGTTCTTTGAGTAGCTGCTCTAGGTGCTGTGTCTCTTCTGGTCTTTTGATTTGGGTGCTTGGGCTTGGGTTATCCATATCGTCTGGTTTTTTCATATGCTTTATAATTTTCTGTTGTTTTTGGCCTCGTGGCATTTGCTGAACTTGATAGGGTTCTTTTAGGGTTTGTAGACCTATTGAAGTCTTTATCTCTAATTTATCAAATCTACAGCTTCGTGGAGTACACTTTCTCTAACTAACCAGCAGGTGGCGTCCACGAGCCACCTGTCCTCCACAAGCCAGTTCTCCCCTGCTTAGCCTTTTTGGTGAGTGGGGGAGTGAGTCTTGTGGGGCCCAATTGGTGTACCAAGCTTGCGTGTGTAGTTGGTGTTGCCTGCCCTGTATATGGGGCGTGTTTCTGGGCAGTCAGGGAGGGAGGGTGGCTCTAACAATCAAATCTCCCTGGTGATCCTAGAGTTTTAAAGCTGCTGCAATAATCTAATCCTTCAGTTCAGTCGTGCCACAGTTTGTCTCTGCCACTGACCCACAAGTCCTTGGTAGTGGCGTATGGCTTCTGAGACTTGCAAGTGGGCCCCTCTTCCAGGCCGTGCACCCCAGGTCCTCTGTTGAGGGATGACTGTGCTATGTCACAGGTGAGTGCCGTCCCCCCGGGCAGTTCTGGGCTGCTGGGCTGTGTAGGGAGGCTCCCAGTCTGCTCAAATAATGGCTGAATGGGGCTTTGTTAATTCACACTGCTCCACCTTCCCAACTCTGGGACAATCAGCTGAGGTTGCAGGGAAGGCTAATGTCCACGCCCAGTTTTGTGGTGTGTGCCTGTTATTTGAAGCGCTTCCGTCACACTGGGTTGTCTGGGGCAGCTCTGAGCTATGGGGCTGGCGATGGGCAGGAGTGTTTCCTGTCCACCAGGATGATGGCTGTGAGCGGACACCCCCCTTTTCTTGGGAAGTTGTGGTGTTTAGTGAATTTTCTCAGTCACTGGATTATTGCCTTTTGTCTCAGAGCTCTCTTAGTTCTGCTCTTGACTTGACATGCCCAAATTGAAAGTCTTTGAAGCTTTCTGTATTGGGCTTCTTAGAGTAATTGTTTTAGAAAAAGAAAAAAGGATTAAAAAAAAAAAAAGGGCCCTCCTCAGAGATCTAATGGGTTATTGAAATGCTAAGTGACAAAGCAACCAGGGCCATTAAGGAAAGGTCCACAGGGCAGAGAGATGAGCTTTCCTTCGGGAAAAAGCCTCAAGGCCTGAGCTCCGCCCTTCCCCTTTCTGTGTTCACCAGAACTCCAAAAATCCTCTGCTTTTATTTTGGAGTTTTTCGTGTTGTTGTTTTTTTTTCTATGCCTGTCTCCTCTCTGCTGGGCTGGCTGCTCTCAGATTCTCTGGTGTCTGGTCTCAGTCTATCTATGGTTGGAATTTGGATCAGTAGAACGAGTTTCCAATAAGGGCTGTCACTGCAATTCTCCCTTCTCCTTCCCGGAGCTGATAGCCCCTCCTCCCACGGGACTGAGCCTGGCAGGGAGGGGCGCAGGTCCCCTGGTCGCAAAAACTTACAGATTTCGCTGATCTCAGCAGTTCAACATTTTCATGAGTGTTGTATGAAGTATGCCCACAGACAGACTGCTCTGTGGTGTCCAGTCCATGCAGCTCCTAGCTCTCTACCTACTTTCCTGGAGGAGTAACTAAAACATACAGCTCACCAGTCTGCCATCTTGCCCCACCCCTCCTAAAGATAAGATTTTATAAAAGTGTCTCACACAACTGTGGGCATGCATGAGTCCAAATGCCATAGGGCAGGCAGCAAACTGGCAACTCCAATGAAGGTGTTCAATGAACTCCTCAGGCAGCAACCTGGCAACTCTGATGAGGGTGTCTGATGAACTCCTCAGGAAACACTTCACTGGCTAGCCAAAGAAGAAGTGAAGGTCCTCTATCTGTTTTGCTTAAAAGTCTTCAACTGATTGGATTAAATCCAGCTGATTGAATTCTCTCATTGTTGAAGGCACACCCTTCATTGATGTAATCAGTTAGAGCTTCAGCCAGTTGACTGCTGATTTGATAAACCAGATTTCTGGTTTATTAACCAGCCACAAAGGTCCTTGCAGTAATGGTTAGTTCAGTGCTTGCTTGACTAGACACCTGGGCACCATCACTTGGCCAAGTTGACACATGAGCCTAACCATCACTGTGACCATTGGGTTTTTTTTCTTCCCGATTTTCACTCCAGGCTTTCACCCCCAATATTCTACCTGAATGGCCCTTGTTAAGGGCATTAATGATCATTATGCTAAATCAAGTGATATATCCTCCATCCTCAATTTGAAATCTCGGTAGCACTTGAAACTTCGATTTCTCCTTCCTGTTGATACATTCCTTTTCACTTTCCAGCTAGAAAAAGCCACTCCCCTAGTATTTTCCCCCTCACAGACCACTCCTTCCCAATTTCTTTCCTTGATTTCTTCTCCTTTCCTTGACTTTTTTTAAAAACTCAATTTTATTGAGATTGTTCACATACCATACAATCATCCAGTGTGCACAATCAATTGCTCATGGTACTATCATACAGCTGTGCTTCCATTATTCAAGAAAAGAAATAAAAACAATAAAGAAAACTCAAATCCTCCCATACCCCTAACCCCACCCCCTCCATTATTGACTCATGGTGTTGGTATAGTATATTTGTTACTGTTGATGAAAGAATGTTAAAATATTACTAACTGTAATATATAGTGATAGGTATTTTTTCCCTATATACCCCTCTATTATTAGCTTCTAGTTATAGTGTCATAAGTTTGTTCTAGTTCATGAAAGAGATTTCTAATATTTGTTCAGTTAATCACAGACATTGTCCACCACAAGTTTCACTGTTTTATACATTCCCGTATTTTAACCCCCAACTTTCCTTCAGGTGACATAGATGACTCTGAGCTTCCCCTTTCCACCACATTCACACACTATTAAGCACTGTTAGTTATTCTCACAACAACATGCTACTGTCACTTCTGTCCATTTCCAAACACTTAAGTTCAACCTAGTTAAACATTCTGCTCATAATATGCAACTGCTTCCCATTCTTTACCCTTGTTCTATATTCTGAACTTACATTTCATGACTATGAGTTTACTATTACAATTAGTCCATATCAGTGAGTCCATACAATATTTGTCCTTTTGTGTATGACTATTTCATTCAACATAGTGCACTCAAGGTTTCATCATCATCCCATGTTTTATTTTTGTTTTTTTTTTAAGATGGTTTTGTTCACCCACCATACATTCTATCCTTAGCAAACAATCAATGGCTCCCTGTATAATCACATATTTATGCATTCACCACCATCACCATTGTCTATATAAGGACATCTCCATTTCTTCCACAAAGGAGGAGGAAGATTCAAAGAAGGTAGAGAGACAAAAGAAAAAGAAAAATAAAGATAAAAAATGATAGCTAAAAAGCAGCAAAAGGAAAGATAGAATTAAACTAAACAATCAAAGAGTGAGACAACATCACCAATGCGAAGAGTCCCATACCCTCCCTTATATCCCCCTCTTATAGGCATTTAGCTTTGGTATATTGTTACATTTAAGGAAGCATAGCACAATGTTTCTGTTAACTATAGTCTCTAGTTCACATTGATTGTATTTTTTCATGAATACTTCCCATTTTAGCACCTTGCAAGGTTGACGTTCATTTGTTCTCCATCATGTAAATCATACTTGTACATTTTATCACAATTGTTGAGCACTCTGGGTTTCACTGAGTTATATATTCCCAGTCTTTATCTTTCCTCTTTCCTTCTGGTGTCACACATGCTCCTAACCTTTCTCTTTCAACTGTATCACAGTCATCTTTGTTCAATGTACTTACATTATGGTGCTACTGCCACCCAAAATTGTGTTCCAAATCTCTCACTCCTGTCTTTTGCTATCCGTCTTTAGTGCTCCCTTAAGTGTTTCCTGTAGAGCAGGTATCTTGTTCACAAACTCTGTCATTGTCTGTTTGTCAGAGAATATTTTAAGCATTCCCTCATATTTGAAGGACAGTTTTCCCAGATATAGGGTTCTTGGTTGGTGGTTTTTCTCTTTCAGTATCTTAAATATGGTTTCTATTGAGAAATACGCACATAGTCTTATCAATCTTCCTTTGTATGTGATGGATTGCTTTTCTCTTGCTACTTTCAGGATTCTCTCTGTCTTAGACATTTGATAATCTGGTTATTAAATGTCTTCACATAGATCTGTTTAGATCTATTCTGTTTAGGGTACGCTGCACTTCTTGGATCTGTAATTTTATATCTTTCATAAGAGATGGGAAATTTTCATTGATTATTTCCTTTATTATTGCTTCTGCCCCTTTCCCTTCTCTTCTCCTTCTGGGACACCCATGACACGTACATTTGTATGCTTCATGTTGTTATTCAATTCCCTGAGACATTGCTCATATTTTTCCATTCTTTTTCCTATCTGTTCTTTTGTTTGTAGGATTTCAGGTGCCTTGTTCTCCAGTTCCTGAGTGTTTTCTTCTGCCTCTTGAACTCTGCTGTTGTATGTATCCATTGTGTCTTTCATGTCTTGTGTTGTGTCTTTCATTTCCATAGATTCTGTCAGTAGTTTTTTCAAACTTTTGATTTCTATCTTATGTTTGTACAAGGTTTTCTTTATATCCTTCATCTCTTTTGCCAAATTTTCCCTGAACTCATTGATTTGGTTTTTGATTTGATTTAGCATATTTCTTTGAATGTCTTTGATAGATTGTTTCATTAAAATGAAACAATATCTCAACTAATCTTGATTGAAGTTTAAGTTTTTTCCTTTGATTGGGCCATATCTTTGTTTTTTCCTAGTGTAGACTGTACTTTTCCATTATCTAGGCATCTGGCTTCCCCAGTTACCCCAATCAGATTTTCGCAGACCAGACCGGGTTCAGGTGTCAGAATGAGGTTATATGCAGTTTCAAGTCTCCCTGAGGGTGTGTCTTAGAAATGGACAGACTTTCCTGTGAGGTATCTAGCTGTTGTTCTTTTCCTAACCCGCACAGCAGGTGGCGCCTGTCAGCCTGTTGCTCCTGACTGGTGTAAAGAGGTGTGGTCTCTTTAGTTCTTAATTTAGGTTGTTTTTGTTTTGACTGTTTTCCCCCAGGCCCTGGGGTCTGAGTTCTGAGGGGAGGCAGGCCCTTGAGCTGGGCCCCACCTCCTTCGTTTTAGGTAAGATACACCCTCTAGGAAGATATCTTCTGCATTTCAATAGTTTTTTTGTCTCTCTGACTCTGTCAACTCCACCCCTGTCTAGGTCAGAGCAGCTGTGAACTGACAATGGCTGAGGCTCCCCTTAGTCATTCAGGTTGAGAGGAAGAAAAAGAGAAAGAAAGCACCCCTTCAGAGCCAGTCCATGATCCCCCCAATTTTGCCTGTTGTTCAGATACAGCACCTGGTCTTCTGGGCTTCCCTTCTGCTGGCACAGGTGTTTTCCAGCTCTCTAAGGTCAGTCTCTATAAGTCTCTTTATTTATTTTCTTTTTTTAATTAATTTTTTTCCTCTCTATCAGCCCCATCTCCTCTCCACTGGGAGCAACCTCAGGGTACTTTGTGCTTGTCTATGTTTGTAGCTTATATTCAGCAGTGCACATTTGTTAATTAAAACCCTAGTTGAAGCTGGGCTGAGTACTCTGAGAATTATGGTTTCTCCCACACTGAGGTTTTGCAGCTCAGCCTCCCATGGGGGGAGGGGGCTCCTGGCACAGTTCCACAGTTTTTACTTGCAGATTTTATGCTGCAATCTCAGCCATTCCACCTAATCCAGATTGGTGTACTATGTGTGGACAGTCACGGTTGTTCCCCAGCAGTTGTTCCAGATTATTTACTAGTTGTTCCTGGTTGTTTATTAGCTGTTTCAGGGGACTAACTAAATTTCACTCCTCTATGTCACCATCTTAGCTCTACTTCCTTGACCTTTTAAATATATATAATTCACATACTTTAAAATTTGAAGTATAAACTTCAGGGACTTTTAGTATATTCAAAGAATTATGCAACCATCATCAGGATCTAATTTCAAAACATTTTCATCACCCAAGAAGTAACCCCATACCCATTAGCAGCCACTCCACACCTACCCTCTCCCATGATCCCAAAACTCCAAATCTACTTTCTGTCTACGGATTTATCTATTCTTCTCCCTGACTTCTTAACATTGGAGTGCCCCAGGTGTCAGTTCCTTTTCCTATTTCCCAATACTCACTCCTTTGCTATCTCTTCCAGTTCTGCAGCTTTATATACAATCCATACACAGTAACACCAGCCTGAACCTATCCCCTAAACTCTAAACTAGGATATTCAACTGCCTACTCTATTCAACCTGTCCACATGAATGTCTAACAAACATCTCAAACTTAATGTGTTCAAAACTGAGCTGCTGATCTCCTAAAACTTGCTCTACCTGTATAGTCTTCATCTCAGTTGATGACAACCCCATCCTTCCAGTTGCTCAAGCACCACATCTTAGAGTCTTTCTTTCTCCCATACCACACAGAATCTGGTCATGTCTCACAACCTCCACTGCCATTATTCTTGTCCAAGCCACTGTCATCTCATGTGGTAATTTCAATGATCTCTCTGCTACCACCCTTGTCTGTTTTATAGCTTATTTTCAACCTAGCAGAAAGTGATTTTTTAAAAAGCTAAGTCAGGGAATGATGATGCTAGTTAAAACAATAGCTATCACATATAAAGCACTTGCTCAATTCCAGGCACTAAAAGGTTTTATGTGATCTGGCCCCCATTACTTCTCTGACCTCATTTCCTACTGTTCTCCCCATTGCTGGTACCACTCTACACTGACCTTCCTGCTGTTTCTTGAAACCCAAAGTGTGCTTCTACTTCAAGGCCTTTGAGTTACTATTTCCTCTGCCTGAAACATTCTTCCCCCAGATATCCTCCTGGCTCACGTCTCACTCAATCACTTCCTTCAGGTCTTTGCTTACATGTCACCATCTCAGGTAACCACCCCATCTAAAATTGCAACCCCACACTCAATCCCAGAACTCCCTATTCTCCTTCCCTGATTTATTTTTCCCCATAACAATTATCACCATCCGACAAACTACATATTTTACTTCTTTATTTGGTTTATTGTTTCTACACTCAGTAGAATACAAGATTAGTGGAGTTCTGTTTACTTTATTTATTGCTCTATTCCCAGCATCCAGAAACAGTGTTTGGCAAATAGGTGCTCAATAGATAGATATTTGTTAAATAATTGAATAATATTACCAGGTACCAATTAGACACAAACTGCATGGCTAGATGCTTCACATCCATGTTATTAGTTATCATAGCAATCCTAAGAAGTCTTATTATTATCCCCATTTTCCAGATGAAGAAACCAAAGAATAAGTGAATTGCCCAAACTCACATAGATGGTTAAGTGCTAGAACTCCAAATGAAGCTCCCATAAGGACACTGTTTTGCTGCTCCTGCCTTGCTTCCAGTTTCCTTGCCTCAAAAGAGTATTATTTTATGGGTATGTCCAGACTCTCAATGCAAACAGGCAAATGGGACTGAAACAAAGATATTAATGGTTTAGAAGTTGTCCAAAATAGGCTGTGCTCTATGGGGAGATTTTTTTTTTAGTGTTTCTGCATCTTTGGAGCAACAGCCACAAAGGACAAACTTGGTCCTGCTCCAGCTCCAGAGATAAGGGAACTGACACATGCTTCATTGAAAAAGAACAATGTAAGAAATTACTTTCTGAAGTGAAAAATGTGTAATTTATCATGTCATATAGTCACTGAAATTATCTTGCTGTTGCCTGCCAGCCCATCAGAAGCTTTGCTTCAGTGGCTTCAGAGTTATTTAAGCAAATTAAATATGCTTGCTTTTAGCTTTATTTGTTTGTGTAATTTTTTCTGCTACTTTAATAAGACGATGTGCCACTTTAGTAAGACAATGTGTTTTAATATCTTTATGTATTTTATAGATAGCCATAGACATTTGTGACAATATTTTTGCAGCCATATAATCAGGTAAGAATTGCATTCTGGACAGGGACAGATTGACAACACATCGTGGCATAAACTTTAATATTTGATGTCACCTCTACAAAATTAAATACAGTTAAAGCAAAAACACTTTTATTTGAGAGCATAAGAATCTAATGGGCTACAGTTTTGGCAGGGCAGGGGCTGTGGCGCTGAGGAGGATGTTTTAAAAAGGATCAGACGATCAGGCAAGATGGCAGACTGGTGAGCTGTATGTTTTAGTTACTCCTCCAGGAAAGTAGGTAGAAAGCCAGGAACTGCATGGACTGGACACCACAGAGCAATCTGACTTTGGGCATACTTCATATAACACTCATGAAAATGTGGAACTGCTGAGATCAGCGAAATCTGTAAGTTTTTGCGACCAGGGGACCCGCACCCTTCCCTGCCAGGCTCAGTCCCGTGAAAGGAGGGGCTGTCAGCTCCAGGAAGGAAAAGGGAGAACTGCAGTGGCAGCCCTTATCGGAAACTCGTTCCACTGATTCAAACTCCAACCATAGATAGACTGAGACCAGACACCAGAGAATCTGAGAGCAGCCAGCCCAGCAGAGGGGAGACAGGCATAGAAAAAAACAACACGAAAAACTCCAAAATAAAAGCGGAGGATTTTTGGAGTTCTGGTGAACATAGAAAGGGGAAGGGCAGAGCTCAGGCCCTCAGGCTCATATGCAAATCCCGAAGAAAAGCTGATCTCTCTGCCCTGTGGATCTTTTCTTAACGGCCCTAATTGCTTTGTCTCTTAGCATTTCAATAGCCCATTAGATCTCTGAGGAGGGCCCTTTTTTTTAAACCTTTTTTCTTTTTCTAAAACAATACTCTAAGAAGCCCAATACAGAAAGCTTAAAAGACTTGCAATTTGGGCAGGTCAAGACAAGAGCAGAACTAAGAGAGCTCTGAGACAAAAGGCAATAATCCAGTGACTGAGAAAATTCACTAAACACCACAACTTCCCAAGAAAAGGGGGGTGTCCGCTCACAGCCATCATCCTGGTGGACAGGAAACACTCCTGCCCATCGCCAGCCCCATAGCCCAGAGCTGCCCCAGACAACCCAGTGTGAAGGAAGCGCTTCAAATAAGAGGCACACACCACAAAACTGGGCGTGGACATTAGCCTTCCCTGCAACCTCAGCTGATTGTCCCAGAGTTGGGAAGGTGGAGCAGTGTGAATTAACAAAGCCCCATTCAGCCATTATTTGAGCAGACTGGGAGCCTCCCTTCACAGCCCAGCAGCCCAGAACTGCCCTGTGAGGACGGCACTCACCTGTGACATAGCACAGTCATCCCTCAACAGAGGACCCGGGGTGCACAGCCTGGAAGAGGGGCCCACTTGCAAGTCTCAGGAGCCATACTCCAATACCAAGGACTTGTGGGTCAGTGGCAGAGACAAACTGTGGCAGGACTGAACTGAAGGATTAGACTATTGCAGCAGCTTTAAAACTCTAGGACCACCACGGAGATTTGATTGTTACAGCCACCCCCCCTTCCCGACTGCCCAGAAACATGCCCCATAAACAGGGCAGGCATCACCAACTACACACGCAAGCTTGGTACACCAATTGGACCCCGCAAGACTCACTCCCCCACTCACCAAAAAGGCTAAGCAGGGGAGAACTGGCTTGTGGAGAACAGGTGGCTCGTGGACGCCACCTGCTGGTTAGTTAGAGAAATTGTACTCCACAAAGCTGTAGATCTGAAAAATTAGAGATAAGGACTTCAATTGGTCTACAAATCCTAAAAGAACCCTATCAAGTTCAGCAAATGCCAAGAGGCAAAAAACAACAGAAAATTATAAAGCATATGAAAAAACCAGACGATATGGATAACCCAAGCCCAAGCACCCAAATCAAAAGATCAGAGGAGACACAGCACCTAGAGCAGCTACTCGAAGAACTAAAGATGAACAATGAGACCATAGTACGGGATACAAAGGATATCAAGAAGACCCTAGAAGAACATAAAGAAGACATTGCAAGACTAAATAAAAAAATGGATGATCTTATGGAAATTAAAGAAACTGTTGACCAAATTAAAAAGATTCTGGACACTCATAGTACAAGACTAGAGGAAGTTGAACAACGAATCAGTGACCTGGAAGATGACAGAATGGAAAATGAAAGCATAAAAGAAAGAATGGGGAAAAAAATTGAAAAAATCGAAATGGACCTCAAGGATATGATAGATAATATGAAACATCCGAATATAAGACCCATTGGTGTTCCAGAAGGGGAAGAAAATGGTAAAGGTCTAGGAAGAGTATTCAAAGAAATTGTTGGGGAAAACTTCCCAAATCTTCTGAACAACATAAATACACAAATCATAAATGCTCAGTGAACTCCAAATAGAATAAATCCAAATAAACTCACTCCGAGACATATTCTGATCACACTGTCAAACACAGAAGAGAAGGAGCAAGGTCTGAAAGCAGCAAGAGAAAAGCAATTCACCACATACAAAGGAAACAGCATAAGACTAAGTAGTGACTACTCAGCAGCCACCATGGAGGCGAGAAGGCAGTGGCACGATATATTTAAAATTCTGACTGAGAAAAATTTCCAGCCAAGAATACTTTATCCAGCAAAGCTCTCCTTCAAATTTGAGGGAGAGCTTAAAATTTTCACAGACAAACAAATGCTGAGAGAATTTGCTAACAAGAGACATGCCCTACTGGAGATACTAAAGGGAGCCCTACAGACAGAGAAACAAAGACAGGACAGAGAGACTTGGAGAAAGGTTCAGTACTAAAGAGATGTGGTATGGGTACAATAAAGGATATTAATAGAGAGAGGGGAAAAATACGACAAACATAAACCAAAGGATAAGATGGCTGATTCAAGAAATGCCTTCACGGTTATAACATTGAATGCAAATGGATTAAACTCCCCAATTAAAAGATATAGATTCACAGAATGGATGAAAAAAAATGAACCATCAATATGTTGCATACAAGAAACTCATCTTAGACACAGGGACACAAAGAAACTGAAAGTGAAAGGATGGAAAAAAATATTTCATGCAAGCTACAGCCAAAAGAAAGCAGGTGTAGCAATATTAATCTCAGATAAAATAGACTTTAAATGCAGGGATGTTTTGAGAGACAAAGAAGGCCACTACATACTAATAAAAGGGGCAATTCAGCAAGAAGAAATAACAATCGTAAATGTCTATGCACCCAATCAAGGTGCCACAAAATACATGAGAGAAACATTGACAAAACTAAAGGAAGCAATTGATGTTTCCACAATAATTGTGGGAGACTTCAACACATCACTCTCTCCTATAGATAGATCAACCAGACAGAAGACCAATAAGGAAATTGAAAACCTAAACAATCTGATAAATGAATTAGATTTAACAGACATCTACAGGACATTACATCCCAAATCACCAGGATACACATACTTTTCTAGTGCTCACGGAACTTTCTCCAGAATAGATCATATGCTGGGACATAAAACAAGCCTCAATAAACTTAAAAAGATTGAAATTATTCAAAGCACATTCTCTGACCACAATGGAATACAATTAGAAGTCAATAACCATCAGAGACTTAGAAAATACACAAATACCTGGAGGTTAAACAACACACTCCTAAACAATCAGTGGGTTAAAGAAGAAATAGCAAGAGAAATTGCTAAATATATAGAGACGAATGAAAATGAGAACACAACATACCAAAACCTATGGGATGCAGCAAAAGCAGTGCTAAGGGGGAAATTTATAGCACTAAAAGCATATATTAAAAAGGAAGAAAGAGCCAAAATCAAAGAACTAATGGATCAACTGAAGAAGCTAGAAAATGAACAGCAAACCAATCCTAAACCAAGTAGAAGAAAAGAAATAACAAGGATTAAAGCAGAAATAAATGACAGAGAGAACAAAAAAACAATAGAGAGGATAAATATCACCAAAAGTTGGTTCTTTGAGAAGATCAACAAGATTGACAAGCCCCTAGCTAGACTGACAAAATCAAAAAGAGAGAAGACCCATATAAACAAAATAATGAATGAAAAAGGTGACATAACTGCAGATCCTGAAGAAATTAAAAAAATTATAAGAGGATACTATGAACAACTGTATGGCAACAAACTGGATAATGTAGAAGAAATGGACAATTTCCTGGAAACATGTGAACAACCTAGACTGACCAGAGAGGAAATAGAAGACCTCAACCAACCCATCACAAGCAAAGAGATCCAATCAGTCATCAAAAATCTTCCCACAAATAAATGCCCAGGGCCAGATGGCTTCACAGGGGAATTCTACCAAACTTTCCAGAAAGAACTGACACCAATCTTACTCAAACTCTTTCAAAACATTGAAGAAAATGGAACACTACCTAACTCATTTTATGAAGCTAACATCAATCTAATACCAAAACCAGGCAAAGATGCTACAAAAATGGAAAACTACCGGCCAATCTCCCTAACGAATATAAATGCAAAAATCCTCAACAAAATACTTGCAAATCGAATCCAAAGACACATTAAAAAAATCATACACCATGACCAAGTGGGGTTCATTCCAGGCATGCAAGGATGGTTCAACATAAGAAAATCAATCAATGTGTTACAACACATTAACAAGTCAAAAGGGAAAAATCAATTGATCATCTCAGTAGATGCTGAAAAAGCATTTGACAAAATCCAACATCTGTTTTTGATAAAAACACTTCAAGAGGTAGGAATTGAAGGAAACTTCCTCAACATGATAAAGAGCATATATGAAAAACCCACAGCCAGCATAATACTCAACATTGAGAGACTGAAAGCCTTCCCTCTAAGATCAGGAACAAGACAAGGATGCCCGCTGTCACCACTGTTATTCAACATTGTGCTGGAAGTGCTAGCCAGGGCAATCCGGCAAGACAAAGAAATAAAAGGCATCCAAATTGGAAAAGAAGAAGTAAAACTGTCATTGTTTGCAGATGATATGATCTTGTATCTAGAAAACCCTGAGAAATCAATGATACAGCTACTAGAGCTAATAAACAAATTTAGCAAAGTAGCGGGATACAAGATTAATGCACATAAGTCAGTAATGTTTCTATATGCTAGAAATGAACAAACTGACGAGACACTCAAGAAAAAGATACCATTTTCAATAGCAACTAAAAAAATCAAGTACCTAGGAATAAACTTAACCAAAGATGTAAAAGACCTATACAAAGAAAACTACATAACTCTACTAAAAGAAATAGAAGGGGACCTTAAAAGATGGAAAAATATTCCATGTTCATGGATAGGAAGACTAAATGTCATTAAGATGTTAATTCTACCCAAACTCATCTACAGATTCAATGCGATCCCAATCAAAATTCCAACAACCTACTTAGCAGACTTGGAAAAGCTAGTTATCAAATTTATTTGGAAAGGGAAGATGCCTCGAATTGCTAAAGACACTCTAAAAACGAAAAACGAACTGGGAGGACGTACACTCCCGGACTTTGAAGCTTATTATAAAGCCACAGTTGCCTAAACAGCATGGTACTGGCACAAAGATAGACATATAGATCAATGGAATCGAATTGAGAATTCAGAGATAGACCCTCAGATCTATGGCCGACTGATCTTTGATAAGGCCCCCAACGTCACTGAACTGAATCATAATGGTCTTTTCAACAAATGGGGCTGGGAGAGTTGGATATCCATATCCAAAAGAATGAAAGAGGACCCCTACCTCACCCCCTACACAAAAATTAACTCAAAATGGACCAAAGATCTCAATATAAAAGAAAGTACCATAAAACTCCTAGAAGATAATGTAGGAAAACATCTTCAAGACCTTGTATTAGGCGGCCACTTCCTAGACTTTACACCCAAAGCACAAGCAACAAAAGAAAAAATAGATAAATGGGAACTCCTCAAGCTTAGAAGTTTCTGCACCTCAAAGGAATTTCTCAAAAATTGTAAAGAGGCAGCCAACTCAATGGGAAAAAATTTTTGGAAACCACATATCTGACAAAAGACTGATATCTTGCATATATAAAGAAATCCTACAACTCAATGACAATAGTACAGACAGCCCAATTATAAAATGGGCAAAAGATATGAAAAGACAGTTCTCTGAAGAGGAAATACAAATGGCCAAGAAACACATGAAAAAATGTTCAGCTTTGCTAGCTATTAGAGAGATGCAAATTAAGACCACAATGAGATACCATCTAACACCGGTTAGGATGGCTGCCATTAAACAAACAGGAAACTACAAATGCTGGAGGGGATGTGGAGAAATTGGAACTCTTGTTCATTGTTGGTGGGACTGTATAATGGTTCAGCCTCTCTGGAAGTCAGTCTGGCAGTTCCTTAGAAAACTAGATATAGAGTTACCATTCGATCCAGCGATTGCACTTCTCGGTATATACCCGGAAGATCGGAAAGCAGTGACACGAACAGATATCTGCACGCCAATGTTCATAGCAGCATTATTCACAATTGTCAAGAGATGGAAACAACCCAAATGTCCTTCAACAGATGAGTGGATAAATAAAATGTATATACACACAATGGAATACTACACGGCAGTAAGAAGGAACGATCTCGTGAAACATATGACAACATGGATGAACCTTGAAGACATAATGCTGAGCGAAATAAGCCAGGCACAAAAAGAGAAATATTATATGCTACCACTAATGTGAACTTTAAAAAATGTAAAACAAATGGTTTATAATGTAGAATGTAGGGGAACTAGCAATAGAGAGCAATTAAGGAAGGGGGAACAATAATCCAAGAACAACAGATAAGCTATTTAACATTCTGGGGATGCCCAGGAACGACTGTTAATTTCTGATGGATATAGTAGGAACAAGTTCACAGAAGTGTTGCTATATTAGGTAACTTTCTTTGGGTAAACTAGGAACATGTTGGAAGTTAAGCAGTTATCTTAGGTTAGTTGTCTTTTTCTTACTCCCTTGTTATGGTCTCTTTGAAATGTTTTTTTATTGTATGTTTGTTCTCTTTTTAACTTTTTTTTTCGTACAGTTGATTTAAAAAAGAAGGGAAAGTTAAAAAAAAAAAAAAGAAAAAAGACAAACAAGGAAAAAAAAAAAAGATGTAGTGCCCCCTTGAGGAGCCTGTGGAGAATGCAGGGGTATTCGCCTACCCCACCTCCGTGGTTGCTAACATGACCACAGACATAGGGGACTGGTGGTTTGATGGGTTGAGCCCTCTACCATAAGTTTTACCCTTGGGAAGACGGTTGCTGCAAAGGAGAGGCTAGGCCTCCCTATATTTGTGCCTAAGAGTCTCCTCCCGAATGCCTCTTTGTTGCTCAGATGTGGCCCTCTCTCTCTAGCTAAGCCAACTTGAAAGGTGAAATCACTGCCCTCCCCGCTACGTGGGATCAGACAGCCAGGGGAGTGAATCTCCCTGGCAATGTGGAATATAACTCCCGGGGAGGAATGTAGACCTGGCATCGTGGGATGGAGAACATCTTCTTGACCAAAAGGGGGATGTGAAAGGAAATGAAATAAGCTGCAGTGGCAGAGAGATTCCAAAAGGAGCTGAGAGGTCACTCTGGTGGGCACTCTTATGCACACTTTAGACAACCCTTTTAATTTCTAAAGAATTGGGGTAGCTGGTGGTGGATACCTGAAACTATCAAACTACAAACCAGAACCCATGAATCTCGAAGACAGTTGTATAAAAATGTAGCTTATGAGGGGCGACAATGGGATCGGGAAAGCCATAAGGACCACACTCCACTTTGTCTAGTTTATGGAGGGATGAGCAGAAAAATAGGGGAAGGAAACAAACAGACAAAGGTACCCAGTGTTCTTTTTTATTTCAGTTGCTCTTTTTCACTCTAATTATTATTCTTGTTATTCTTGTGTGTGTGCTAATGAAGGTGTCAGGGATTGATTTGGGTGATGAATGTACAACTATGTAATGGTACTGTGAACAATCGAAAGTACGATTTGTTTTGTATGACTGCGTGGTATGTGAATATATCTCAATAAAATGAAGATTAAAAAAAGGATCATCATAAAGTGTTTTTACAGTGGTTGATAGTGCACGATTTTGAAACGTCTTGAAAATATAACAATTGGTGTTCTCCATTTTACAAAGGACCCTCAGGGAAGTTGCAACAAACTTGCCTTCTAATTCTGGTCTGTTTCTAGTTTAAAATGCTTGTTGCTTTACCTTCACAGGCATCCCCTCTGATCACTTCAACAGATTGCAAATGGATAATAATGATTGAACATAGTTAATAGCATTTTCCCTTTCTTATTACCTTTAAGATTCTACCTTCCTCCCCTAGGTGGAATTCTTTGCTTCTTCACATCTGGAGCATAATCCAGTAGGAGTCCTCTGAGCACTATCTAGCCTGTGGACATTCGGTGACTGCTTAAACTCTTGC
Organism: Choloepus didactylus; assembly: GCF_015220235.1. Lineage (NCBI taxonomy): Eukaryota > Metazoa > Chordata > Mammalia > Pilosa > Megalonychidae > Choloepus > Choloepus didactylus. Next base: position 6,956,425 of record NC_051335.1, read on the forward strand.
CATGAGGGCCATCTCTCTTCCTTTTGCATGATCTGAAGCATTAGAAGTTTCCTTGTTAATACAGAATTCAAATCTGCGTCACCATCACATCTACCTATAGAGCTTAGCTCTGGCCTCTGGAGTGAACAGAGAAGTCTACTCCCTCTTCCATTTGCCAGCCCTTCCAGTATTAAAATAAAACAAACTTCCATGTCCCTCTTTAGTTTTTTCTCTCAAGCTCTTGCCTATGTGGCAAGGTTACTTTACTCATTACCATCCTACCCCTCAGCCTGTGGACTCTTTTAAATTAAGGTTGTCAACAACTTTTGAAGAGTGTTGCATCTGGTCTCTAAACCTAAGTCCAGTCACAAAGAAAACAAGCCCATTAAACCTTCTCTCAATATTAAATACTTTTTTCTTGATTAGAAAGGTATTTCCAAGACTTTATCTTCTTTTCCTACAACCCATTTTGGTCCTATATGACAGAATTAAGATCCAAAGAATGTGAAAATGAAGGGCTGGAACCAATAAGATGAAACGTAACAGAGACTTCACACCTGCTAAAGCAGCTTAAATTACGTGCACTGTTAAAGTTGCCATGTAATATGACTGACTCACAGAGCTTGTAGTCAACTAAAGACCCCAAGACTTTCTCCACGCTGCCAAATCAGGTTTGCCTCATGCTCTACTTTAAAATGGTTAGATACTAAAGATCACCTTGTTGGTTTCAAGTCATCCTTCCAGCCTGTCTGGATCCCTTCATAACATATATATTTTAATACAATTTTATTGAGATGTATTTCATTATGTTTTAAAACTAGGATGTAACATATAAAGTGCACATCTTAAATGTACAGCTAGATATGTGTGTGTGCATGTATACCCCTGAAACCACCAACCATATCAAGAAACAGAATATTACCAGCTCCTTTGAAGAATCCTTTGTGCCCCTTTCCAGTCAATAACTCCAAGGTAACCATTATCCTTACTTCTAACACCGTAGATTAGTTTTGCTTATTTTCAAACTTCATTTAAATGGAATCATATGGGATGTACTTGTTCATGTCTGGTTTTTGTTTGCTCATCATTATGTGTGTGAGATCATCCATATTGTTGCATAAAGTAGTAGTTTTTTTCTTTTTTTATTGCTTAGTAGTATTCCATTGAATGAAAGTACCACAATTTATTGATCCATTTTTCTACTGATGTATATTTGGATTGTTTCCAATTTCACGATGATACAAACAATTCTGTTATGAACATTCTTATATGTGTCTTTTTGTGAATACAGGTATTTGTATTGGATATACACCTGGAAGGACATTTGCTGGGTCATAGAATATGTTTAGCTTCAGTATATACTGCCAAACATTTTTTTTTATTTTAAATTCAGTTTTACTGAGATATATTCACATACCATACAATCGTCTGTGGTGTACAATCAACTGTTCACAGTACCATCATACAGTTGTGCATTTATCACCTCAATCTATTTTTTGAACATTTTCCTTATACCAGAAAGAATCAGAATAAGAATAAAAAATAAAAGTAAAAAAGAACACCCAAATCACCCTCCATCCGACCCTATTTTTCATTTAGTCTTTGTCCCCATTTTTCTTCTCATCTGTCCACATACTGAATAAAAGGAGTGTGAGCCACAAGGTTTTAACAATCACACAGTCTCACCGTGTAAACTATGTTGTTATACAATCATCCTTAAGAGTCAAGGCTCCTGGGTTCCAGTTTGATAGCTCAGGTATTTACTTCTAGCTATTCCGATACACTAAAACCTAAAACGGGTTATCTATATAGTGCATAAGAATGCCCACCAGAGTGACCTCTTGACTACATTTGAACTCTCTCAGCCACTGAAACTTTATTTTGTTTCATATCACATCCCCCTTTTGGTCAAGAAGATGTTCTCAATCCCACAATGTCAGGTCCAGATTCATCCTCGGGAGTCATATCCTGCGTTGCCAAGGAGATTTACACCCCTGAAAGTCAGACTGCCAAACAGTTTTAAAAAGTAATTGTGGCAATTTCATAATGATTGGTTTTATGTGTCTACATGTCTAGGCTACAGTCCCCAGTTATTCAATAAAACACTAATCTAGGTGTTACTATGAAGGTATTTTGTAGATATGATTAGAATAAAACATCAGTTGATTTTAAATAAGGGAGATTACTCTAAATAATCTGGGAGGACATAATTTAATGAGTCAAAATGCCTTAGAAGTAGAGCTGAGTCTTCCCTGAAAGAGAAGATTCTGCCTGTGGACAGCAGCTTCAGCTCATGTCGAACAGTTCCAGCTTGCCCTTCCTGGTGGCCTAACCCTGCAAATTTTGGACTTGCCTAGCCAGTCCCACAATCTCATAAACCAATTCCTTGCCATAAATCTCCTATATATCTCCTGCTGGTTCTGTTTCTCTGGTTGAACAATGACAAATATATATTTTGGTACCAGGAGTAGGGTGTTGCTGAAACAAATATCCAATACTGTATGTAGAAGTGGCTTGGGATTGGATAATGGGTAGAAGGCAGGATGATTTTTTAATGCAATTTTATTGAGATATATTCACATACCAGATAATCATCCAAAGTGTACAATGAATGGTTCATGGTATCATCATATAGTTGTGAATTCATCACAATAAATTTTTGAACATTTTCATTACTAAATTTTTAAATAAAAATTAAAATAAAAAAGAACACCCCAAACATCCCATACCCCTTACCCCTCCCCCCATTATTTATTTATTTATTTATTTATTTATTTATTTATTTATTGTATTTATTTTCTTACTCATCTGTTCATACACTGGATAAAGAGAATGTCAGTCACAAGGTTTTCACAATTATGCAGTCACACCATAAAAGCTATATAGTTATACAATCACCTTCAAGAATCAAGGCTACTGGATTATAGTTCAACAGTTTCAGGTATGTACTTCTAGCTAATATAATACATAAAATACTAAAAAGGGATATCTATATAATGCGTAGGAATAACCTCCAGAATGACCTCCAGATGAACTCCAGAATAACCTCCAGAATGACCTCTCAACTCAACTCAACTTGAAATATCTTTGCCGCTGAAAGTCTGTTTTGTTTCATTTATCTGCCCCCTTTTAGTCTAAGAAGTCTTTCTCAATCCCATAATGTCAGGGCCAGACTCATCCCTGTTGCCAGGGAGATTTACACCCCTGGGAGTCATGTCCCACGTAGGGGAGAGGGCAAATTGTCTTGAATGGGACTATTGGCAGAAATATGGATGTTAAACATAACGCCAACAAGGGCTCAGGAGGAAGTGAGGAGCATGGTAGAGAAAGCATGTATCATTTTAGAAAATAGATATATCGTCATAAGCAAAATATTGGTAGGTCATTTTACCCTCCCCATTTTTCAAAGACAGATGAATCAAAATGCAGTTCTCAACCACATTCAAGTAACCCACAAGAAGGCAGGAAAAGAGAAACAGAGGGAACAAAGAGAAAGCAAGTAATAAAATGGCAGACTTAATTACTAGCATATCAATAATTACATTAAACGTAAATTGTCTAATACCAAAAGAAGGAGAATGTCAGAGTGAATTACAGAGCATATGCAATATGTTCTGTACAAGAAAATTACTTCAAACATAATAACATAGCTAAGATGAAAATAAAAGGACAGGAAAAGATATATCATGCAATAATTAATAAGAAAAAAGCTGGAGTGGCTGTATTAATATCATATAAAGTAGACTTCAAACCAAAACAAAAAAAATTACCAGGAAAAACAGAGAATGTACATAATGAAAAAGGATCAATTCCCCAGGAAGGCATAGTGATACTACATGTGTATTTATCAAACAATGGAGCTTCAAAATACATGGAGCAGAGCGGCAGGCAGCAGGCAGCTGAAGAGGCATTGGAGGTATCTGCTTGTGAGGCAAAGGTGGCTACAAACTATGAATGATACAAGAACTTTACTCAAAATTAAAGAGTGACCCAATAAAGAGGTACAGAAAATCCAAGTACTAACTCTGGAAGAAACACAAGAAAAGTGGGTGAGCTGCAACATTGCATTTCATCCCAAACAAGGACATCAGCTATTAAAGAAGCATTTGGATATTTTTCTTAATGGCGAGAGTGGACTCAGGATATTTTTTCTTCTTTGTGGAAAAGCAGTTGAGATGAGGTGGTTTGCAGACCTGGGACACAGCATACTTGGTGTGGAGATCAGTGAATTTGGGATCTGAGAATTTTTTACAGGGCAGAATCTTTCTTAATCAGAAGAACCAAGTGCTGAAATTCCTGGAGCCAAACTATTGAAGAGTTCTTCAAGGAACATTTCATAGTACTGTGGCAGCATTTTTTTTATTTCTCCAGAGTAAATATTGACAAATTTGACAGGATTTGGGATAGAGGAGCCTTAGTCACTGTTAATCCAGGTGATCGAGAATGCTATGTTGATATAATGTTGTCCCTAACAAGAAAAGGGTTCCACTACCTCGCATCTGTTGTTTCTTATGATCCAACTAAACATGCAGGCCCACCATTTTATATTCCAGACACTGAAATTAACAGGTTTTTTTGGCATAAAATGTGATATTAATTGCCTTGAGAAAGTTGATGCTTTTGAAGAATGACATAAAAGTTGGGGAATTGACTACATATTTGAAAAGTTATATCTGTTTACAGACAAAATCTAGCACATCAACATGTTTTTGGGCAATTGGAAAATTATGCTGAGGCATGAAAATATAATTAATGACTCAAAAAAAATCATTCACCAATCACGTCATAGATCTTTGTTCAAAAATGCATATAACTTTTTAGAGAAAAACACATTCTAAAATGTTAAAAGTGACTACCTTTGGAGAGGTTAAAGCAGACTCCCTGTCTCTTTTACATACAGACTGTATTACTTGTATAATTAATATTTAAAAGAGAAATGCAATGCATAACAAAGAAATATAAGAGATGTAGTAAAACTGACATTGAGTGAAATACTTTAATAAGGTGCAAGGTAAAAAGAAAGTAATCTAAGAAGTTATATAGAATAATAACTTTTACTATAAACACCCCTTATGCACCCTTTTTCACATTTTGTCTCCTTATATAATAATTTTATATGTAAGAGAATCAAGAAACAAATTTAAAGTTTAGTTAAATGAACTAACTTATATGGAACCAAGTGTTTTTCTTAAATTGTAAAAATTTCACAAATTTTAGAATTAATTTTTTCCTGAGTTTGGGAGTTTTTTGTGCCCTCTAGGTTGATCTTGTTTAATGATAGTCTTATGAAGTACGTGAATCCAGATTTATGATTTTTCACTATGAAAGTTTAGATTAAAATCTGTTTTTCATTAACACTCACATTTTATTGAATCAAATGTTCCCCTCTACCTGTGCTATCTAATATCTAAAAGGTTTAGATTGTTTAGCTTATGTTACCAGAATGATGTATTTTATTAAAAATAATTTATTTTAAAAAAATGTGGGAGCAATATTGATATAACTGAAAGGCAGAAAATCCACAATTATAGTTGGGGATCCCAACACCCCACTCTCAGCAGATGATAAAACAATTAGACCAAAAATCAGCAAGTTACAGAAGAACTCAATAACACTATCAACCAACAGGATGTAATCAGATTTATACAACACTCTGCCCACAACAGCAGAATACACATTCTTTTCAAGCACCCATGGAACATTCTCCACAATAGACTATATCCTTAGCTATAAAATAAACGTCAAAAAAATTAAAAGAACTGAAATCATTCAGTGTGTTCTTTGACCACAATAGAATTAGACTAGAAACCAGCAACAGAAAGATAACAGGAAATTCCAAACACTTGGAAACTGAACAACACACTTGCAAATAATTCATGGGTCAAAGAGTGAGTCTCAAGAGAAGTGAAATAATATATTGAACTGGATGAAAATGAAAATACAACATATTAAAATTTGAGGGACACAGCTGAAGTAGTGCTGACAGAGAAATTCATAACTCTAAATCCATGCACTGAAAAAACAAGAAAAGACTCAAATTGATAATGAAAGCTCCTACTTCAAGAAACTAGAAAAAGGAGCCAAATAAACCCAAAGTAAGCATAGGGATGGAAGCAATGAAGGACAGAAATCACTGATTGAAAATAGGAAAACAATGGAGCTAATCAATTAAATAGAGAGCTGGTTCTTTGAAAAGATCAATAAAACCGACAAATCTCTAGCAAGATTGACAAAGGAAAAAAAGAAGACACAAATTACCAGTATCAGGAATGAAGCAGACACTATAAACATCAAAAGGACAACAAGGGAATATTACAAACAATTCTACACATATAAATTGTACTTGATGAAATGGACCGATTCCTCAAAAATCACAACTACCACATCTCAGCCAATATGAAGTAGATAATTTGAATAGCCTTTTAACTACTAAGAAAATCAGAATTAATAATTTTACAATGCCCTGAAAAGAAATGCCCAGGCCCAGATGGTTTTGCTGGAGAATTCTACCAAATGTTTAAAGAATTAACATCCATTTTACATAGATTCTTCCAGAAAAATAGGATATTTCCCAATTCATTTTATGAAGCTAATACCTGACATCTGATACCTGATACCCAAACCAGATAGTGCATATGTGTGTGTACACACATACACATACAATATGAAATGATACTACTCATGACAGACCCCAAAATCCTTCACAAAATACTAGTAAATTTAATCCAACAATGTATGAAAAGAATTATACATGACCAAGTGTGATTTAATCCTAGTCTGCAAGGCTGAGTCAACATTTGAAAATCAATCAATGTAATTCACCAAATCAACAGTATAAAGAAGAAAAATCACATGATCAGATCAATTGCACAATAAAAGTATCTAACAAAATTCAACACTCATTCATGATAAAACCTCTAGGAAAAATAGGAAGAGAGGGTAACTTCCTCAACTTGATAACAAGCATCTACAAAAGCCCAACAGCTAATATCAAATTTAATGGTTATAGGCTGAATTTTCTCCCTTAAGATTGGGAAAAAAAGGCAAGAATGTCCACTGTCACCTTCTTATTCAATATAGTACTGGAAGGTCTAGCCAACACAACCAAGTAAGAAGAAAAGAAATTAAACAAACACAGATCAGAAAGGAAGAAATAAAACTGACTTGTTTACCTTCCCTAATGACTTTGCAATAAAGGGATTTAATCCCTCACTTGGTATAAGCAACAGACCTAATGAACTGGCTATACTGAACCACATTAAGCCATTGCCTCTCATTCCTACCTTAGCATGAATTCCTTTTTCTGGTTAGGCCAAACATGGAGCAGGATCCATAGGGAACAGGGAGAATTGGGAATTTTGATTAGGAAGGGCAAAGGGGTATGGGGCCACAGGGATAGGAAAAGTCTGCCACGGTCTGAGGGTGGCAGGCCTATCAGGGCACTATGGGAGAAACAGCAGCCCTGGGATAGGGCAGGAAAAGTACTGGGCAGGAGTCAGTAGAGCTCAGTTTTAATTGCAGTTCTGTCAGTAGGGTGAATTACTTGACTTCTCTGAGTCTCTATTTTATCTTCTGTATTTAAGATGGTCGGAGAATCACAGGTGCCCCGTGGGCTGAATAAGGCCAGCAGATGTGTTTTGTTTGGATCATGTTATGAAATTTTTTATTTCAAACACCTTTAGGCAAGATACGCATTCTCCAGATCAACGTGGGCCCCAGGCCCGCTCTGTCCAACCCCGGGGTGGTTTCACTCATTTAGCTTAACTTGGCTCCTGAAGGCATTTTGGTTTTTGACCATGGCCCTGGCTCCTCCACTCTGCTTCCTGATGAGATGTTCAGCCCTGAGATTCTACAGCTATTTTCTTTGCAAAGTAAACCAAGTCTACCCTAGCAGACTAGTAAAGTGGAAGGTGCCCTGGACTAGGGATGGGAAGGCCTGCCTCTGACATGCACAGCTTCTGATCTCAGGCAAGTCAGCTAACTTCTCTGACTTGGTTTGCTCATCCATGAGATAACATATACTCACAGAATTGTTGTGAAAATCAAATGGTACAAAGCATAAAAATACTGTGAAAACCAAAAAGCCATTACTACTGATATTCTGCCAGTAGACTCCAGTGCAGTGGTACCCATTGCTTATGCCAGGCACCATTCTGATGGATTGTGGTCTCCATTCTGATGAGTGGTATCTGCACCATGTCAGTTAAGTCACCATTGTTAACTCTTTTGAATACCACCTGTTTTGGTTTACTAAAGCTGCTGAAATGCAATATACCAGAAATGGGTTGGCTTTTACAAGGGGGTTTATTAGTTCATGAATTTACAGTTCTGAGGCCATGGAAATGTCCAAATCAAGGCATCAACAGGTGATGCTTTCTCCCCAAAGACCAGCTATCAATGATCTGGGACTCCTTTTTCACATAGCAAGGCACATGGCCGGCATCTGCTGGTCCTTCTCTCCTGGGTTTTGGTGCTTCCAGCTTCCGGCTGCTTCTCTCCCAGCTTCCCTGTTTTTTATCTCCCAGCTTCTCTGTGAACTTCTCCAAATTTCATCTCTTATAAAGGACCCCAGTAAGAGGATTAAAACCCACCTAAGCTATGTCTCAACTGAAATAACCTAATCAAAAGGTCCCACTCACAATAGATCTACACCCACAGGAATGGATTAGCTTTAAGAACATGATCTTAAAGCTAATCATACATGGAGTACATACAGCTTCAAACCATTACATCATCCCAGTGGCTGTCTGGAGTAAGGGACAATCACACAATTGTCTGAATACAAACCTGCTGAATATGCTTTATAATATCCTAGTTCAAGGACACGTAATTAATTTGACTTTGTTTTCCATTTCCACTTTTTTGGGTATGAGGCATTTGGGAAGGACTAGGATTGGAGAGAAATGTTGGGACCCAAATGTGGCTGAAATGGTCATGGTAGGACTGCGAATCTCTCAATTTCACGTCCCCAACTATCACTTCCCATTCAGAATGTGTGTTCCCTAGAGCCCAGGACCCGCTTTGGACATCGTGGCATTAAGTTCTTGCTATTTCTTAGACTTCTAAGTTTTAAGCTGTACACCTGAGACTTTTCTACCATTGTGCTCTGAAAATGGCTTATCTCATCCAAAACACAGTTTGACATTATTCAATAATGTTGGGTTTTTTGTTTGTTTGTTTTTAACTATGGGGATACATCATGACATGCATTAGAAATGGTACAGGCTTTACAGTCAGACAGCTCTGGGTCACAGTCCTTCCTGTACCGTCTATTAGCAAATCGTTAAGTTGTAGTTGCTTCTTCTGTACAATTAGGTTAACACCACTTCCCTTGCAGGCTTATTGCGGGCACTAGAGATAATGAGCCTTTGGTGCCTGACACCACCTAAGGGGTGCAAAAAACAGAAGCTCTTGAGACTCACTAAACCTCAGGTGTTGAACAGAAGAGAAGCTCCCTAGCATCCTGAGTTTATTTTTGAAGGCGGTCCCGCTCCAAGTCTCAGCAATGCCTCCCACCCCTCTCCTCCTTGCTCACACTGTTCCAGTCACTCTGGCTTCCGTGCTGTTCCTCCACCTTGTCCAGCACACCCTGTTTCCACAGCCTTTGCACTTGCTGTCCCCTCTGTCTGGAACACTCCCAGATATTGGCACGGCTAATTTCCTTACTTCATTTAAGTCTCAGCCCAAATGTACCATCTTATCCAGAGGTCTTTCCTCACTACCCTAAACAGCACATCTCCCCATCCCTCTCTATCGCATTGACCTGCTTTGTTTTTATTTAAAGGCTTTATCACCACTTGACATATGTATATGACATATATATATATACACATATATACATATGACATACATGTGTGCATTGTATGTCCCCCTTATTTAGAAAGTAAGCTCCAAATGAGCAGGGATTTTGTCTCTTTTCTTCACTGCTGTATTCCTGGTGCCTAGAACAATAGATGCTCAATTTATGTTTGCTGATTGAATGAGTTCACAGCCTAGCTGAGGAGAGAAGTAAACATTTAATTACAATACACTGTGATCAGTGCTATGATGTGTTTATATGGGGTATTATGGGTCCTCTAGTCTGGCTGGGAGTGGAGTGGAATAAGAATTACTAAGAAAGGCTTCTTGAAGACAGTCACATCTGAACTGAATCTTGTAGAATGAATAGGACTTTCCAGGCCTAGAAGGTGGGAGGATAAAAGTGTTGCTGAGGACCATAGACCAGAGATTTCAGAAATTTCAGACAGTTCCGTGCCACAGAAAGTAACAAAGGAAGGAAGAGAAGAAGGAAGGAGGGAAAGAAGGGAGGAAGGTAGAAGAGGGGAGAGGAAAGAAGGGGAGGGTGAGAAGACCAGAATATGCTTTCAAGGAGCTTACAATTAAGTGCTAAGGAATGCTCATGTAAACAATTTAAATGTAGTATGGTCAAATTGGTGGTAGAGATATTTCCGGGGTCCAGTAGGAACACACAGGGAAGAGATCCTCTCTGTGAAGAGGGCAAGAGCTGTGGAGGGAAAGGAAAGGCTTAGGAGAGAGTCCTGAAGGGCTGAATAGAGGACAGCAGGCCCGATGGAAGAAGTGGTAACAAGATGTGCAAAGACACAGAGCTGTGGGACAGCATGGCAATGTGGGAGGTCAGGAGCACAGGGTGCACATGGAGAAGTGCCAGCATTCTGGTTTGAATCTATTATGTACCCCCGAAAAGCCATGTTATTTTGATCCAGTCTTGTGGGTGCAGACTTACTGTAGGTGAAAACTTTTGATTGAATATTTCCATGGAGATGTGACCCACCCAATTTTGGGTGGGACCTTTTGATTAGATTATCTCTATGAAGATGTGACCCTGCCCATTCAATGTGGGTCTTAATTAGTTCTCTGGAGTCCTTAAGAAAGCCGACACAGACCCAGATGCTTGGAGATGCAGACAGAAAGATGTTTGGTTATGCTAAGCTAAGAGATGAAGCCCAGAGTTTGCCCTGGAGAAGCTAAGAGAAGACCCCCAGATGCTTAGACAGAAATGCCCTGGGAGAACAAGCAAGGATGTACAGGAGCTGAAAGAGAGAAACTAAGAGAGACAGAAGCCCAGAGACATTTTGCAGAAAGCCAATTTGAAATGCGACCTATGAGCAAAGGACCAGAAGACGCCAGCCATGTGCCTTCCCAGCTGACAGTGGTGTTCTGGATGCCATCAGCCTTTCTTCAGTGAAAATATCCTCTTGTTGATGCCTTAGTTTGGACACTTTTATGGCCTTAAAACTGTAAATTTGTAACCTAATAAACCCCCATTGTCAAAGCCAATCCATTTCTGGTATTTTGCATTCCAGCAGCTTTAGCAAACTGGAAGCTTCCCAGGGCCAGAGGCATTTGGGGCTGTGGTAAGGGGTCTGAATTTTATTCTAAGAACAGGAATGAAATGGTAAGCCATTGGCTGTGTGTGTGTATGTGTGTGTGCGCTTTACCTGGAGACTGGAGAGGAAAAAGTCACAGACATTCAGGATTGTCTTCTAAATCAATCATTTCTATCTTTTCTGTGAAGAATTGACTGAAAGTGAGCTCAAGCCTGAAGGCAGAGAGACCAGTTAGAAAATGACTGGAAGTATCCAGGTAAGAGATGGGACAGAGGCCTGGACCAGCAGTATGTGCATCACCTGGGAGCTTGCTAAGACATGCAGAATCACACTCCCCACCTCACACCTGCTGAATAAGAAGCTGCATTGTAACAAGATCTCCAGGTGATTGGCGTCCATATTAAAATTCGACAAAGTGTTGGCCAAGACTAAATGGGGCCAGAAGGAAGGTATAGATATGGGAGAGTTGTTAAGGAAAAACTGACAGGATTTAGCATCACATTTATGAATCCTTTAAAAAAAATGACCCAATTTCCCCATCTGCTACATCTCCATTTTGTTGGAAACTAGAGCTCCAACTGACCACTCACTCTCCTGGGCTTGGTTCACCCTGCAGCTGAGGAGCTGGCCTTTTCTCTGGGTATGGAACTGTCTGTAGACAGAAAGTTGACTTCTTTTCAGGAACCCCAACAGATGGCCCCTCAGGCGGCTCAAAATCAATAAAATGTAAAATAAAACAGTGTAGGATAATTGCACATAGTTTTTGTGTTTGGGCTAAAGCAGATTTAGACTCCAGCTGTTTCAATTATTTCTTTAAGTCTCTTCAAAGACAACAGTTGACTTTCATTTAAAGGCACTGGAGGGGAGGGAGGAATTGAATTACCTTGAGAAGTTTTGCAAAGTGAAACTTGAGCTCTTCATTCTAGTGGCCAAGGACAAATGGTATCCTTGCTCTCATTGTGGATAGACATCTTTAAACCAGGAGTTTATGGGTTTCTAGAACTTGTGTTTAAAATGGGGAATGGTGGGTGGTTGATCTGTAGCATCATTAAATACCAGAGATGCAGAGAAGAATCCTTTCCCATGAATAATAATTCCCACATGCCAGTTTTAGAAGGAAACTGACTTCATCCATGAGTCAATATGTTTATTCCTATTAGATTGGAATGACAGTTACTTCAGCTGCAGACCCCTTGTTCCTTGCCCTTCAAAAACTCCAAGGAAAGCTGTCAATTGATGAAAAAGAACACTTGCCATTAGACCACTGCAGGCACAGTGGATAAGCATGGGGGTTTCTTAATGAGTGATTTAGAATTAGGGGGAAAGAGGACAGACACTTATTCAGCAGATGTTTGTTGAATTCCTACCAAGTTCAAGGCATTGTGCTAAAAGAATTTTTCATTGCAATCAACAGACACCAACTCTGATTAGTCTGAGGAGAAAAGGAATTTACTGGAAGGAAATAAGGTGGCAAACAGAATTGATGGGAGTGCCAGTGAGCCAGGCTTGGGAAATGGTCTGAGACTGAGGGCAGCTCAGGAGTCAGAGTTCCAGCCTAGCTCACCCACAGAAACAGACTGATTAGGGGCCTCTGCCACTCCCTCTGGGCACTGAATGATGAGACTGGCCCCATCAACATTAATCATGGATACCAAGCCTGTCATCACTACAAATGAACACTTGATGCCACAGCTGCTGCCATCAGAATGAATTCTAAGCTGACCCTTGCTTCTTTGCAACACTGGCCCCAGATTCAAAGTCCTAGACAGAAGTTCTAGGTTGGCTGGGCCTAGGTCATATGCACTTGCCCAGGCTGTCAGCTGTCAGGGAAAGTGAGGCTCTGGCCTTTTCAGTTTCCTCAGTGGAAGGCAAGCCCCATCTCCCACCATGGCTCACATATAGTGGGAGATTTCCCAACACACTGTCTCCCCAAGTGATCTCACCAACCCCTGAATTTAAATACATGACATAATGATGGCTCCCAAATTTCTATCTCTAGCCAAACATCTTTACTGAGTTCCAGACCCATATGTCTGGTTGCCTACATGACATCTCTATTTGAGCGTCTAACAGACAACTCAAACTTATCATGGCTGACAACATATTCTTGATTCCCCCCTTTCTACCCCTATAAGCCTTCATCTGCCTCAGACTTCCCTGCCTCGGTAAACGGCACAGTGAAACTGTCAAGCCCAAAGCCTAGGAATTGTCCTCAATTCCTTTCTTTCCCCATCCTCCACATCCAATCCATAAGGAACATCCTGTGATTTCTACCTCCAAAATATATCTCAAAGCTCTCCTCTTCTCACCACCTCTAACACTACCACTATAGTCCAAGGCATCATCATCTTTTTGCTTGCAACAGCTACCTGTGCCATTCAGGGCACCAGCTGGAAACAGACGTCACACTCAAAAGAGATTAACTGAAGAGAGTTCAATGGCAAGACTTTTTATGAAGATGTGGGCAAGGTTAAGGAAACAACCAAAAGAGGACAAAGCACCAGGACTGGGAACAAATAACAGGAGTGGTAGCTGTAGGAACACACACAGACACAGCCAGGACCAGGCTGAGGAAGGAAGTTGGGAGGAGGAGTGGTAATGTGTACCTGACATCTCTCTTCTTCTACTTTCTGATCTCCTGCTGGAGCCTCCCATTGACTAAAGCTCAACCAGAAACCAGTCAGCACAGGAGCCTGGGGGATGCTGTCTACAGGGGTCAGTCTTCAGGAGCAGAGAAGGACAGAGGATGTAATGGCGTAAGAGGTTAGGGGCTTAAGGAGAATAACCAACACACCTGATGGGTCACTAGGCTTCCACTGTTTCCCATTCCCCAAAATATATTCTCCTCAGAAAAATCAGAGTGAGCCTTTAAAATGTAAATCAAGTTATGCCAGTTCCCTGTTGAAACTCCTACAATGGCTTCTCATCATGCTCAAAATAAAATCCAAGCTCCTCACCACAGCCTATAATGGCCCTACGTGCTCTGGCGCTGGGCTATCTTACTGATATCATTTCCTACGACTTTTCCTTTCCTCACTAATGTTCAGGCACATGCCCAGGACATTCCTATCTTAGAGTCTTTGCATTTTTGCTCTTTCCTCTGTCTGGAACATTCTTCCCTCAGCTCACTGCATGGCTTGCTGATTACCCTATCTAAAATAGCCCCTCATCAAGTCACTGTCACATTATCTTATTTTCTTCATGGTGTGAAAGAATGTTGAGACTGCCACTCAATATCTGAGTTCCACTTGAGATGCCTATTTAATCATCTAAGAAGTGATGTCAATTAAGTAGCTGGATTTAAGAGGTCTTTTTGTTGTTATTGTTTCAGGAATTTTAGTCCTTATTTTTGATTTTTGAAATGGGTTTTAATTTATATACAGCACAAATTTGTACATCTTAAGTGTTCAGTTAATGAATTTAGATAATTATATACTCATGTGAGACCAACACCCCAATCAAGCCATAAAACATTTCCATCACTACAGGAAGTTCTTTCATGCTCTTTTGCAGGAGATCACCCCCTTCCGACTCAATATCTGATTTCTGTCCTACAGATTAGTTTTGTCTGTTCTTGCACTTCATATAAATGGAATCATATGGTATATACACTTGTGTCTGGCTTCTTTTTCTCAACATAATATTCTTGAGATTCACACATGTTGTTGCATATATATAAGTCATTTGTTCCTTTTACTGGCGAGTAATATTTTATTATATGAATACACAATAAGTTGTTTACCTATCTTCCTGTTGATGTATGACCCTGGTTAGCTTTTTACTATATGATTCAGGCTGCTATGAACATTCTTATATGAGTCTTTTCATGGACATTTGCTTATGTTTATCTTGGATACATACCTAGGTGTGTAACTGGATACATATCTAGGTGTGTAACTATTGGGTCATAGGGAAGAGATATGTTTAACTTTATAAAGAACTGCAAAAACAGTTTCCAAGGTGGTTATATAATTTTATAGTCCCACTGGCAATGAGTGAGATTCCTCATTGTTTCACATCCTTGTCAACATTTTATGCTAGCAATCTTTTTTATTTTGGTCATTCTAGAGGATATGAAATGGTATTTCATTGCAGTTTTATTTTGCATTTCCCTGATGAATAATAATGTTGAGAACCTTTTCATGTGCTAATTGATCCTTCATATAGCTTCTTTTTTAAAGTATCTATTCAAGACTTTTGCCCATTTTTCTATTAGGATTTTTGTCTTTTGTCCTTTACAGTTATATGTATTGCAAATTATTTTTCCCAGTCTATGGTTTGAGTGTTCATTTTTTAATGGTATCTTTTGATGAGGAGAAATTTTTAATTTTGATGGAGTCTGATGTATTATTTTCTCTTTTATAGTCAGTACTTTTTGCGTCTTGTCTAAGAAAACTTTGCCTATTTTCAGGTCATGAAGATATTCTTAAATGTATTTGTCTAGAAGCTTTATAGCTTTTATTTTTAGGTATATGGTCTGCCTCAAATTAATTTTTAAGTAAGCAATGAAGTAAGTGGTCAAGGTTCATTTTTGTTTCCCATAAGGATATCTAGCTGTTCCAAGCACCATTTGTTGGAGAGATAGTCCTTTCCCCCATTGAATTGTCTTTACACCTTTGTTGGAAATTATTGATAGATCATGCATGTGTGGGTTTATCTCTGGATTCTCTATCCAGTTCCATTGATCTATTTGTCTACGTTTAGGTTAGTATTACATATAGCTTTAGAGTAAGTATTGAATTCAGATAGCATGAGTTCTCTAACATTTTTATTTTTCAAGATTTTTTGGCTAGCTGCTTTCCATTTCCATATCAATTTTAGAATCAGCTTGTCAATTACTACAAAAGAAATGTGCTGATATTATAAATGGGATTGCATTAAATCCATAGATCTGTTTGGGGAGAAGTGACATCCTAACAATAATGCTTTTTCCAATCTATCAACATGATATATTCTTCCATTTATTTAGATCTCTAGTTTCTTACAGCAAAATACGTTTTTAAATTTTTGGTCTAGAGCTCTTAAACATCTTTCATTAGCATTTGTTGTGGATATTTGAGCAGTTTTGATGCTATAACAAATGGTACTGTGATTTACATTTTTCATGTCTCAATTTTCACTGCTAATATACAGAAATACAATTAATTTTTGTGTCTCTACTTTGTATCCCATGACCTTGATAAATTCACTTTTTAGCTCCAGTGGATTTTTGTAGTTATCTCAGATGTTTTTATCTACATGAATATGTTATCTGAAACAAAAAAAGCAGTTTGACTTCTTCCTTTACAATCTGTATGCCTTTCCATTCTTTTTCTTGCCTTATTGCACTGGTTTGCACTGGCTAGGACATCCAGTACAATGTTGAATAAAAGCAATGTTACCAATCCTAGGGGAAATGAGCTCAATATTTCATCATTAAGTATGATGATACATGAGTCTTTAAAAGAATACTTTGGCTGCTATATGCTAAAAAGGGATCAGTGGACAAGTAAAGGCTAGCAATAGAAATTTGGGAGTCATCATTCTGTGGACAGTAATTATGACATGAGTTCTGAGGAAGAACAACATTTAGAGATTGGGTAATAACTTAAATATCAGAATAAATTGATATCAGGAATGGAAAGATAAGAAATGTGCCACCTAAAGACCATAAATAATAATAGATAATACTTATTGATAATTCATAATAAATAATAATAGATAAATGCCAAGCACTTTTCATGTATTATTTATTCTTTGCATGAACAGAGGAAGAGGGAGCATCAGCAAAAGATACTGAAGGAGAAGCTTGAGGAAAGTCAAGTTGTGGTATATCACAGAAACCAAGAAAAGAGATTGTCCTAAGAAAGAGAGAATGACTGACTTTTGGAAAGTGCTGAGAGGCTAAAAAAGATGATGACTGAGAGTGTTCCTTCAATTTATTGATATAGAAATTGGCTGCCTTCTCTGGAAGATAGATTGGAATGGGTTGAGGAGTGGATGGGAGACGAGGAGGAAGGGACAGTTTAAGTAGATGATTCTTTGGAGAAGTTTGTCTGTGAAGAGGAAAGGGATAAAGAGAATCTGCTGGAGTGGGTTGTGGGGTCAAGGGAGGGATGGTCATGCCCCCATTGTTCCAGCCACACTGTCCTTCTCACAGTTCTCCCAAACTTGCCTTTGTCCATACCAGTCTTTCCGCATGCAAAGATCTACCTCCATCCTTCTCCACCTGATAAGCTCTTACTCATCCATTAAGACCCATCCCAGATGTCCTTAACTCTGTGAAGTCTTCGTCAACAATCAAGGTAAAATGAGCCACTTCCTCCACTGTGTCCCTAGGCACCAAGTGTATACTTTTGTTAGAGTACTCAGCATACTGATTATAATGTAATCATTAAATTTGTTGTCTGTCTCCCCTACTGGACTATACTACCTTCTTTCAGGGCAGAAGACAGGTCTTACTCATTTTTGCTCATTCCCTCATTAAAACCCCCAATTGGAAATGGGTACTGGTTAAACAGGTGTGGTCAGGTTATGAAAATTCACTGAGCCGTACACTTATAAGCACTAAAGGATTTTCTAAAATACAAAAAATAATAAAAAACATTTCCCCACCCTAATGTCTTCAGATTAAAATCCGTTTACTGAGCAACTACTATGTTCATAGCACTGTGCTAGGTTCTTAGATGATCCAAGCAATCATCTTGTGGCCTCCCTGCCCCTCTCTAATTCTTAAAATATTTTTGGAGAAACATTTGAAAAATTTATTTAGTTTATGCTGGCTGGGGTCTGGAGAGATCATAAGTGCATCTCACTCCAGGACAATGGACCCCAGAAGAGTCAAATCTTTGCCTGGCTCTGTAATACAAATTCACAAGGGGTTAAAAATGCTGGATAAACAAAAAAAGATGAATTGAAAAATCTTTTGGACTGCATGTTGTACTTCTGTTAATATAATTCTGGAAAATAGCAAAATCTTTTGCAATAATATCTTCATATTTCACCTGCCCATGAGCTATTACCTATACATTCCTGTTTGGCCAGATGTCATTAACCAACAATCAGACAATGGATAAAACTGATCTCTGGACCAATATAATGGAATGTTCTACCTACTTTTTTGAGTTTCAAAATAAGTTTTTCATATGTTTCTCTAAAAATAAAAAAGCAAATGTCTTATTTCTTCATTTATAGTGTTGGAGTGTATTGCTCATACTTAATCTGTGTTTTGCAATCTGAAATGGGGCCTTAAGAGTGGTTTGAATTCCTGGACCCCTTTCACATTTCCGGACTTTAACTGAGTGAGATAAACACACTACAACAGTAGCATTCTGTAAACAGAGAAAATCAACCCATATTAAGCAATTAGAACCAGAATATGGCTTGTGTAACATTCCAGTTTTGAAGTCTAGCCCTAGGTCAATGTCTGACAAGCTTAATTGCTCAACTTCTCTGATCCTGAGGCTCTCCATCTTACAAATGAAATTAATACTATAGTCTATAAGATTAGTAATTAGAAAGAATATGCTAACAATTTTAGAGCATTTTTTTTGCTAGGAGAAATTCTGATTACCCAATGAATTTTATCTCTTGAAAGAAAGATAATGATTCTGTCCTCTGATTATAAAAACTCCTGTGATGGTTAGGTTCATGTGTCAACTTTATCAGGTAATGGTGCCCAGTTGTCTGGTCAAGAAAGCACTGGCCTAACTGCTACTGCGAGGACATTTCATGGTCTTAAATCACCAGCTGATTGCATCTAAGACTGATTACATCTACAATCAACTAAGGAGAGTGTCTTCAGCAATGAGAGACATTTAATCCAATCAGTTGAAGGCTTTAAAAGAAGCGATGAATTCGGTAGTCAGATGAGAGAACTTTCATCTCTACTACAGTCATGCAGCTTCTCCTGGGGAAGTCATCAAAAACCCTCATCAGAGTTGCTAGCTTGCAGCCTGCCCTATGGAATTTGGACTTGTGTGCATCCCCACAGTTGCATGAAACACTTTTATAAAATTGTATAATATTTACAGATACCTCCTGTTGTTTCTGTTTCCCTAGAGAACCCTGACTAATACAACCCCTTAGATTTTTTTTTAATGTAGAAGTCTTTATAAGGACATCAGGAATTGTACACATAAAACGGGTGAATTCTATGGTATGTAAATGATACCTCAATAAATCCATTTAAAAATAACAAACCAACATAGGTCTACTTGAGAACAATATCCTCAATTTAAGAAGACCCACAAGAGAAATTTCTCTTAGGCTTCTATGCCAGGGAAGCTGCACTTATCCTGATTAAAACCACGTTTTTTGTTTTCTTCATTTTTTTATTTTTATTTTTTATTTTAAATTATTGAGATATATTCACATCCCATACAATCATTCACAGTGTACAATCAACTGTTCACAGTACCATCAAATAGTTGTGCATTCATCAACCCCAATCAATTTTGAATATTTTCCTTACTCCAAAAAGAATAAAAATACAAGTAAAAAGAAAAGAAAAAAGAACAGCCAAAGCATTCCATCACCCCCCATCCCACCCTGTCCCGGCCGGCGGGACGTTCAACGGAAGCTCCAAATCCTGTGAGAGGGGAATGGTATGGGACAAGAGACACGAGGAATGACAGCAAGACAGGTTTCTGATCAAGCTGCAAAACTTTATTGAAGAGGCAGGGTATATATACCCTAAGGTAGAGGGAGTGGCTAGTACGAACGGGTGGCGGCCTAGGATTGGCTGCTGCTGTTGCTAGGGCGGATGGCAGATGTAAGGCTAACACAGGATTGGTAGATGCTGTTGCCGGGTAGAAGGCAGGTAGTAAAGCTAGCACCCTAGATGTGAATCTTAGGCGCAAACGGCTATCACTTCCATAGAAGGCTGAGGGCAACTTAAACTGTTGTTACATTAGCCCCAGCTGTCATGTTGCATATCTCCGGCATCGCTGAGGGTGGATTTTACACATGCTACCTTAATCGTCCCCAACACCACCCTATTTTTCATTTGGTCTTTGTCCCCATTTTTCTACTCATCTGTCCATTCAATGGATAAAGGGAGTGTGAGCCACAAGGTTTTCACAATCACACAGTCACACCATGTAAGCTGCGTAGTATGCAATCATCTTCAAGAATCAATGCTACTGGGTTGCATTTCCGCAGTTTCAGGTATTTCTTTCTAGCTATTACAATACACTAAAAAACTAAAAAGGGATATCTATATAGCGCATAAGAATGCTCTCCAGAGTGACCTCTCAACTCCATTTGAAATCTCTCAGCCACTGAAATTTTATTTTGTTTCATTTCTCTTCCCCCTTTTGGTCAAGAAGATGTTCTCAATCCCGTGATGCCGGGTCCAGATTCATCCCCAGGAGTCATATCCTGCGTTGCAGGGAGATTTACACCCCTGGGAGTCAGGTCCCACGTAGGGGGGAGGGCAGTGAGATCACCCGCCACGGTGGCTTAGTTAGAGAGAGAGGCCACATCTGAGCAACAAAGAGGCACTCGGGAGACACTCCTAGGCACAATTATAAGCAGGTTCAGCCTCTCCTTTCCAGTAACAAGCTTCATAGGGGTCAGCCCCAAGACAGAGGGCTCAGCATGTCAAGCCGTAAGTCCCCAGAGTTGTTGAGAACATCAGCAACAAACCAGGTGAGGAAGTCCAACACCTCCTCATCCTTCCCCTGCTCCTCAGCAGGGCACCGAATATATATTTTTGTTCTCCACCCAAATTACTTTGGGATGTGTTGCTATTTCACTCTAACCTGTACAAATCTACCATATCTCACTTCCGACTCAAAGCTCCATGCAATCTTGGTGTTTGAACAAACTGACTGTAGAAGTTATATGGTTTAGAAAATATAGATCCTGCACCAAATAAACATCTCTTCCCTTGGTCTCACATGGAAGTTGAAGTTTTAACACACAGTCTCAACCTCTACCCTTTGGCCTGATTTGCCCTAGTCTTAACCAGATCTGCTTCATTCGTATCTCTAATTGAAGTCTGAACTCTTTTTCAGCTTTTTAAACAGTTGCTATATGAGGTAATACTGACATTCATAGCTACTGAGCTGTAGCTCTGAGTTTCAAAAAACCGTGTTTCAGCATAAGAAAACATGAACTTGGCCTTTTTTTTTTCCCTTCCCTTTGGCCACTAGGAATCCCAGAGCCAGATTTTTGACTCACCTGTAGCATTTCAGCATATTGTTTTAACTCTACATCTTGTTTCATTTTATTTTCCTACTCATGTTGGTCATGATTTTTATCTATTGAGTATTTTTTATCCTGTTATATCTCATGGGTTTATGTGACCCACTTCACACCCTCTTTGGAAGTAGGCAGGACATAACAGATTAAACCAGTACCTTAGTTACTTATTTTACTAACAGAGGAATGTAGTGTGAACATAACAAATAAGACCCCATGTTGGAAACCTTATAACTCTTTCCATGTTAATCATTTTTGAGAAAGTGAAGCAGGAATAGACTCAAGCACCACTTGTCTTACCAGTTTACTTGGCTGTCACAATCTTCAAGAATGGGCCTACATATAACTATTGTATTCAAATATTCAGTTGAATATCTCTGAAATGTTTAAAGCCGAAGTTAATTTATTATGCTTTCAGAAATTTCTCCCTGACATCCCATACCCATCTTTCCAATGAGAGTTTACAGAGAGAAGCCATTCTGAAAGAGAAGACCAAGGAACAGCAGATTGTAAACAACTTTGTCATTTTCTCAGTGCTTAGAATAAGAATCACTCTCCTCACCACGGGTTGGAAGGCTCAATAGGAGCAGGCCCTTGTCTATCTCTCCAACCTCTTTCATTTCTTTCTATTCTCCCTCTTGTTCACTGTGGCACAGTAGACATGTCCAGCATTTTTCCATCTTAAGGACTTTAGATTTTCTGTTCCCATCTCTTAGAATGCTCCTTCTCCAGCCCTGGGCTTCTCATCTATGAGGCCTCCCTGAAATAGCACCTCCTGGGGTAGGCATTTTCTGATCACCCTTTATTTGTTTCTTTCATCATAATATGACATTAGGTAATTTATTTGTCTACTTGGGGTTTTTTGTTGTTGTTGGCTGTTTGTGTGTTTACTTGTTATTTTAAAATACTTTCAGAGTTACAGGACAGCAATAAAATAATACAAACTGCATACAGAGAACTCCAATATACCTATGCTCAGTCCCAGGATATCCCGATCCATCAAGTTTAACCTTTGGTCACATTTGCCATACCATATAATTCTGTCCATCAATGTATCCACCCATCCATCCATCCATCCATCCAGCTATCTATCCATTTATCAATCCATTTTCTGAACCCTTGAGTGTATGTTGTATATATCATGCTCCTTTGACACTTAATATTGACATGTCCATTTCCTAAAAACAGGACATTCAGTTATGTAACCACCTTAAGTGCAGTTATCAAGTTCAAGAAATTTAACATTGATATAAAGCTTACAGTCTACATTTCAATTTTTTATGTCTGAATAATGCCCTTTAGAATCTTTCTCCTCCCTTACTAGAACCCATCCAGAAACACATACTGCATTTAACTGCCATTGTCTCTTTAGTTTCTCTTTCTTTTTGTTCAATTGTGGGAACATGTAAACAACATAAACTTTCCCATCTCAACCACTCCAATCATACCATTCCATGGGATTAATCACATTCACAATATTTCAGTACTGTCACTACCTTTGCTTACTGAAACTTTCCCATGTCGCCAAACAGAAATCCTATACTCACTAAGCATTAACTCCCAATTCCCCCTGTCCCCACCCCTGGAAATCTGTACTCTAATTTCTGTCTCTATGAACTCACATATTCTCTGATATTTTCTTTGTAGTTCCATGTGGCTTAAATTTAACATCTTAAACCTATAAAAATCTCCTTTGCTTTGATACCAACTTAACTTCAATAGTATACAAAAAAATGAGTTCCTATACCCCTCCACCCCCTAACTTTATGTAGCTCTTGACACAAATCACATTTTTATACATGAGTTCAAAGCCACTGATTCATCATTACATTTTGTGCTTTTGTCTTTTAGTTGCTGTAGGAAGTAAATAGTGGAGCTGCAAACCAAAAATACAAGACAATAGTGCTGAGATTTATATTTTCCCAAGTCATTACCCTTACCAGAGATTTTTATTTCTTCATGCAGCTTTGATCTGCTGTCTATTGTCCTTTCCCTTCAACCTGCAGAACTCTCTTTAGCATCTCTTGTGGGGCTGATTTAGTGTTGATGAACTCCTTTGGCTTTCTTTTGTGTGGGAATGTCTTAATCTCTCCCTTAGTTTTGAAAGACAGTTTTGCCTGGTACAGGATTCTTGATTGGCAGTATTTTGCTTTTGGCACTTTATATGTGTCATCCCACTGCCTTCTTGCTTCTGTGGTTTCCTGTAAGAAATTGGCACTTAATCTTATTGAGGTTTCCTTGTGCATAACATGTTGCTTCTCTCTTGCAGCTTTCAGAATTCTCAATCTTTGGCATTCAATAGTTTGACTATAATATGTTGTTGGAGGAGTCTATTTGAATTTATTCTGTTTGGAGTTCGTTGAGTGTCTTGGATGTATATATGCCTGTCTTTTGTTAAATTTGGGAAGTTTTTCAGTCATTATTTCTTCAAATATTCTCAAAATATTGTTACATTTTGTGCTTTTGCCTTTTAGTTGCCTTTTAATCACTGTCCCACAACTTGCCCTCTGCATATAAGGCAGCTCACAGAGCTCTCCTACAGAACATTGTGGGCAAAGTAGTCTGCCCCTTTCTCTTGTTCTTCTCCTTCTGGAATTCCTACAATGTATATATTGGTCCACTTGTTGGTGTCCCATAGCTTCCTTAGGCTATGTAAATTTTCTTCAGTCTTTCTTCCTTCTGCTCCTCAGACTGAATAATTTCAAATGTCTTAACTTCAAGTTCACTGATTCCTTCTTCTGCCAGCCCCATTCTGATGTTGAACCCCTCTAGGGAATTTTAAATTTCTGCTACTCTGTTCTTCATCTCTGATTTGTTCCTTTTCATAATTTCCATCTCTCTATTGAAATGCTGTGTTCATCTATCATTTTCCTGACTTTCTTTAGTTCCTTGTCCATGTTTCCTTTTAGCTCATTGAGCATATTTAGGACAAATTTTTAAACAAATCTTTATCTGGTATGTCCCAAGTCTGATACTCCTTATTGATGGTTTCTCACGTTTTAATCTTGCCCTTTGTCTGGGCCATCACTTCCTGTTTCTTTGTATGTTTTATAACCTTTTGTTGAAACCTGGACATTTTGATATTTTAATGTGTTATCACTGGAATTGAGGCTCTGAGACATGTGTTCCTTAAGCTTGTATGCAACTAGTGTTATGACAGAGCTTTCCTTAAATGATAAGAGCTAACAAAAAAAAAAGAAGAAAAAAAGAAAATACCTTTCCCAGTCTTTGTAGATTGACTTATACAAGTGCTCTCCTTCAGGGGTTATCCATACAATGAGTTTAGAAAATAGCTCCAGGCTAAAGTGTAGGAGTCTCCCTGATCCTTTCTGTGCATGAGGCTTATCTTGGGCATGCACATGTCACCCTAGGAATTCTCCTATTTACATGGTTCCAAATGACCCCTCTTCCCTAGGAGACCATTTCCTGATAGTCCTGAGCACTGAACTGTATGTTCTACAGCCAGCAATCCCTTGCCCCAGGAAGAACTACTTTGTCCGCATTGTTCTGTAGGAGAGCTCTGTGAGCTACCTTATACACAGAGGGCAAGCTCTAGGACAGCGAGTCCCTTGGGCCACCCCTAGACAGATTGGGCCCAGACATGCATGCTCCCAGTATGCGCCCAAGGGTTACTTTGCTCCTGCTAGATCCAGGACCAGGTACCTGCACTGGAAGCATGGGACAGTTCCATGCTGAACCAATGAGGGGATGGGTAAGGGGGTAGATCCTACCACTTTTAAGTAGCCTTTTTCTTGATTTAGCACTCTTTCTGTTCCCGCAGTCCTTTAACTATTTTCTGGAACTTTGGGGAAGATGTTTCTACTAGTTCTTGCTGGTTGTTCAAAGCTTCTGTGTGTGGGGGAAACAGCCCTGAAGCATCTGTCTCATTCTAACATCTTGACTGGG
Organism: Choloepus didactylus; assembly: GCF_015220235.1. NCBI lineage: Eukaryota > Metazoa > Chordata > Mammalia > Pilosa > Megalonychidae > Choloepus > Choloepus didactylus. The sequence continues at coordinate 6,981,843 of NC_051335.1, forward strand.
GCAGGATCTATCCACTTGTTTTTAGTCTGTCTCCCTCTCTAGACTGAAAACTCCTGAGGGCAAGGCTACTTTATTCGTATGAAAAATGTTTTATTGTTATTAAAAATAATGATAATTATTGTTATCATTTTATAACATTTCTCAGTGATTCTTAACCCCACCACTTGGTTTATTTCCATCATTGCAGTAATCACAACCTGCAATGCTCCTGTTTTCTTATTTATAGCCTGGCTTTCCCTACTAGACTGTGAACTCCATGAGGGCTGTCTTGTTCACTTCCATGTCCCCAGTACCCAGTACAGGCCCTGGTACTGGATGAATGACATAGCATTGCTTTTGTGTTTAAGACAAAATGCCTGGGTCCCCACTTCCTGCATACACACTGCCTGTTTTTAACTCTCTAATCTAGAATTGCCATGGTATTGGCTGCTGATTCTAAAGGAATAAGGATAAATAAGAAGTTATCTTTCCAATTCCTGTTGTGCACTTAAATCACAGAGGACTTAAGCACAGCTTTTGAATGGTATCATAGGAATGTAGAAGTGCATAAGTAAATGTTGAGGAGACTGGAAAAGTATTTGTGTTACTTAGCAGCTGCAATGTTGAGAAAATATTTAAATCCTTGTGTGCACTGTGAAAATGCAAATGGCCTGTGTTCCAGCACTCTCCCAACTATTAATTTTAAAAGCTTGTTTCATGTTATAAAAGTAGCAACTAAATCAATCATATAATACAGGCTATATTGACCAGCTTTAAATTCCAATGGTTAACAGGAATTAACAGGGTTAACTCTTACAAGTTGGAGCAAACTGGAAGAGTCCCATATTTTGAAGGAGGTGCTCTTTGAGGAGGAACAGCTGCTGAAGGTATAGTGGTATGCATCTGGTTGGGGATATGGGAAGGGAGGTATGGGGACTAAGTCAAGTTCCCACTTTGCACTGCACTTCCACTAACATGGTTCTTTTCTTCCTCTGCATCTGGTTTCTTGTCTTGTTAACATATCTTCATGCAGTTAACCAGTTTTTCTTATTTTATGGATCCAATATTATGTAATATTAAATATTTAGACCCTACACTTAAATGTCTAGGGAGTGCAACTGCTATGTATGGATGAATTATTTTGTGTATAACCTACCTGGCAGTTGCTGAGATGGCAGGTTTATATAGAATCTAGCCTTGATTGTGTCCTTTACCACTTGAACATTGACTTAAAAGCTAAATCTCTAGAGTTCCAAGAGGATTCAGGAAGCGGGCTTGCAAATTAATATATGTTCAGTTGTTTTCATCTAGTAAGTAACTGATATCTCCTTCTCATTTTCCAATATGTTGATTCAGAAATCCTTTAGCTCTGCTTATAGACAGTTGTATAATAGCTTGCTATAATACTTCTTGGGCACTTAGCCCCTTGAACTATTGCTTTCTCAAATTCCAACTAAGCCTGTGGCAATTCTGTTCAAAGTCCTGATGTTAAACACCTTGTTTGAAAATATTCAGATTTTGGTTTTCAACTATATACATTTCATTAGGGTCTATTTCTGAAAAAATAAAGAGGGTGGAATCTTTGAAATCTGTAAACTCTTAGGTTCAAATAAAACAAGCCCTGCCCACCATCTCCTCCAACTCTTTACCTGTGAATATGGGCAGTAGCATTCCAGATGTTGTCTGTGCTTCTGAAGTGAGTTATCACCCCATTTTTCCATAACATTAAGTGGGTCTCACACTATTCTGTCTTTTTTGGTAAAGGAGAGACAAGAATTATTTGGCTATTGTTTGCTGCCATCTAAGGAAGAATTCATTTTATAAATGAATTACCTTAGAAATCAGAAAGAATGCAATTTGGCCTCACGGAAATGTGCTAAGATTATTCATTAATTCACTCAAATATTTATCAAGCTTCTGCTAGGTGCCAGACACTGTGCTAGGTGTTGGGGATACAGCAGTTAACAAAATAGACAAGGTCCTGCTCTGAAGGAGATTAAATTCTTATGAGACTCCTAACGGAAAGATGCCTCCATAAATGTGAATGGAATAAATCTGGTTGAATATATGATGCTTTTTGGAGCACCTCTTAAGCAATAAAACAGTTGATACTATTCTGGCTCACATAAGTTTTTTAAAAAACTGACCAGCCTAGTTCAGACCCTCATTAGCTCTTTTTTTAATTCAATTTTATTGAGATTGTTCACATACCATACAATCATCCAGTGGGCACAATCAATTGCCCACAGTATCATCATACAGCTGTGCATCCGTTATTCCAGAAAAGAAAGAAAAACATAAATGAAAACTCAAATCCTCCCATACCCCTAACCAGCCACCCTCCATTATTGACTGATGGTATTGGTATAGTACATGTTATTGTTGATGAAAGAATGTTAAAATACTGATAACTGTAGTACATACTTTGCAATAGGTATGTTTTTCCCTATATACTCCTCTATTATTAACTTCTAGTTATAGTGTCATACATTGGTTCTAGTTCATGAAAGAGATTTCTAATATTTGTACAGTTAATCATGGACATTGTCCTCCACAAGACTCACTGTTTTATACATTCCCATCTTTAACCTTCAACTTTCCTTCTGGTGACCTACATGACTCTAAGCTTCCCCTTTCCACCACATTCACACACCATTCAGCACTGTTAGTTATTCTCACAACAACGTGCTACCATCACTTCTGTCCATTTCTAAACACTTACGTTCAACCTAGTTAAACATTCTGCTCATAATATGCAACTGCTTCCCATTCTTTAGCCTTTTTCTATATCCTGAACTTATATTTCATGACTATGAGTTTACTATTACAATTAGTCCATATCAGTGAGTCCATACAATATTTGTCCTTTTGTGTATGACTTATTTCACTCAATATAGTGCACTCAAGGTTTCGTCATCATCCCGTGTTTTATTTTTGTTTTTTTTAAGACAGTTTTGTTCACCCACCATCCTTAGTAAACAATTGATGGTTCCCTGTATAATCACATATTTATGCATTCACCACCATCATCACTATCTATATAAGGACATTTCTATTACTTTCACAAAGGAGGAAGAAGAGTCAAAGAAGGTAGAGAGACAAAAGAAAAAGAAAAAGAAAGAAATTAAAAAAAAAACATGGCAGCTAAAAGGCAACAAAAGGAAAGATAGAATTAAGCTAAAGTAGAACAAAAGAGTCAGACAACACCACCAATGCCAAGAAAACCATACCCCTCCCTTATGTCCCCCTCTTATTTGCATTTAGCTTTGGTATATTGCTTTTGTTACATTAAAGAAAGCATAATACAATGTTTCTGTTAACTATAGTCTCTAGTTTGCATCGATTGTATTTTTTTCCCCAATACCACCCCATTTTTAACACCTTGCTAGGTTGACATTCATCTGTTCTCCCTCATGTAAAAACATATTTGTACATTTTAGCACAATTGTTGAGCACTGCAGGTTTCACTGAGTTATCCAGTGCCAATCTTTATCTTTCCTCTTTCCTTCTGGTGTCTCACATGCTCCTAACCTTTCTCTTTCAACCATACTCACAGTTATCTTTGTTCAGTGTACTTACATTGCTGAACTACCATCACTCAAAACTGTGTTCCAAACCTCTCACTCCTGTCTTTTGCTATCTGTCTTTTAGTGCTCTCTTTAGTGTTTCCTGTAGAGCAGGTATCTTGTTCACAAACTCTGTCATTGTCTGTTTGTCAGAGAATATTTTAAGCTCTCCCTCATATTTGAGATTGTTCACATACCATACAATCATCCAGTGGGCACAATCAATTGCCCACAGTATCATCATTCAGCTGTGCATCCATTATTCCAGAAAAGAAGAACAGATACAGGATTCTTGGTTGGCGGTTTTTCTCTTTCAGTATCTTAAATATATCACTCCAATTCCTTCTTGTCTCCATGATTTCTACTGAGAAATCCACACATAGTCTTATCAAGCTTCCTCTCTATGTGATTGATCATTTTTCTTTTGCTGCTTTCAGGATTCTCTCTTTATCTTTGATGTTTGATAATCTGATTATTGTCTTGGCATAGGTCTATTCAGATTTATTCTGTTTGGGGTATGCTGTGCTTTTTGGATCTGTAATTTTATATCTTTCATAAGAGATGGGAAATTTTCATTGATTATTTCCTCCATTATTGCTTCTGCCCCTTTTCCCTTCTCTTTGCCTTCTGGGACACCCATGGCCCGTACATTCATACATTTCATGTTATCATTCAATTCCTTGAGGCATTGCTCATATTTTTCCATTCTTTTTCCTCTCTGTCCTTTTGTGTGTAGGATTTCAGGTGTCTTATTCTCCAGTTTCTGAGTGTTTTCTTCTGCCTCCTGAACTCTGCTGTTGTATGTATCCATTGTGTCTTTCATCTCTTGTCTTTCATTTCCATAGATTCTGTCAGTAGTTTTTTCAAACTTTCAATTTCTACCTTATGTTCACCCAGTGTTTTCTTTATATCCTTCATCTCTTTTACCACATCTTCACTGAACTCATTGACTTAGGTTTTCAATTGATTTACCATATTTATCTGAAGATCTTTAATTGATTGTTTCCTTAAAGTGAAACAATATCTCCACTGTATCTCAACTGAGGTGTTAGTGTGTTCCTTTGACTGGGCCATATCTTAATTTTTCCTAATGTAATTTGTAGTTTTCTGTTGTCTAGGCATCTGGTTTCCTTTGTTACACCAATCAGATTTTCCCAGACCAGACTGGGTTCAGGTCTCAGAGTGGGGCTATATTCAGAGTCAAGTTTCCTGGAGGGTGTGTCTTAGAAGATTGACAGACTTCTCTGTGAGGCCTCTAGCCATTGTGCTTTTCATTACCTGCGCAGCAGGTGGTGCCTGTCAGCCTGTTTGCTGGTGTAAGGAGGTGTGGCCCCTTTAATTCTTTTTTTTTTTCAATTGCAACATGTATATTTTATTTAATCCAATACAACCAATATATTATTTCAACATGCAATTAATATAAAATCATTAATGAGATATTTTACATTCTTTGGGGGGGATACTAAGTATATATTTTACACATACAGTGCTTATCATTTTGGACTGGCCACATTTCCAGTGCTCATAGCCACATGCAGCTCAGGGCTATCATACTGGACAGGGCAGATTTAGCCTTTGCCTACCTTGCCAACCTTATCTCATGTTATTTTCTCCCTCATTAACAAGGATTCAGACTCAGTTACATTTTTTAGTTTCTTAGGTACATAAAGTTGCTTCTTACCTCAAGGCCTTGGCACATGTTGCTTCCTCTCCCTAGAACAGTTCTCCTGCACTCGTCACATAGCTAACCTCTTAAATTTCATGTAAGCTTGCTTAAGTGTCACATACCCAAAAAACTCTGATCCAAGGTTAGGTCACCCTTATGAGATCATGTTGTTATTTTATTCAGTGCATTCCATTTTGTAATTCCTTATTCATTCACTTGTTTTGTCTACCTCCCCCATCACTACCAGGTAAGTACAGTCTGCCTTAGTCTTCCTAGGACAGCCTGGTTTACACATGTTGCCCCATGTAATTATTATTAGCACCCCTTTCACTCTCTGAAGTGTCTTAATTAGAGGATAAATCACATGACAATTCTAAATATATTCTTTATACATAGAATAGTGATGGCACATGGTAGGCTCCCCTAGCTATTTATGGACTATTTGATGAATACTCATATTATCATAAATAATCACAGGTATTTTTCTAAATGAGAAATGCATTCCTGAAAAACCTCACAATCTGTAATATCCCACACTTGAAATAGTAGGCTTTATGAGAAAAACAGCACTGTGGCAGATTCAAAACCTACACAGCTTTGTAACCAGAGCACTAACATAAACAATAATTGGTGGAGGCAACAAATCCTGAAGGAATAAAGTGGAAATGGCTGGTTAAAGTGCTGAGACAATGCAGATGCAGTGGAACTTTGAGCCAGTGGGGCTGCCATTAAGGTGGGCACAGGAGGAAGTGCAACCTGTCACAAAATGAGAGCTACACAAGGCTGGGAAGGTAACTGAAGAAGGTACCTGAGCACAAGTTGTCACTCTTAATTTTCTTAAAATAGAGCTGAAAAGAATTACCACCTATTCAGTAGCTGAGCAAAAAGCTTTTTCTTTGATAATTATAATTCTATTCCCACTATTCCTGATCCCCCTGCCAAGGAAAGCACAAATGGACAAACACAATTTCCACATTATACTGATATCAGTCCCTTATTTAGCAACTGCATATAAGCTAATTGGTGCCAAAGAGACATTATAGAGAACGTTGTATTAGCTCCCAAACTTGCCAATTAGGACAAAGCAAACTATGGTCAGTGGGCCAAGTCCAGCTTGCTTGCTGTTTATATGAAGTTTAACTGGAACACATCCATGCACATTCATTTATGTACTGTCTATGGCTGTTTCTACTCTGTAATGGCAGAGATGAGTATTTGTAACTGAGAATCTATGGCCCCAAAAAAGTCAAAAATATTTACTATGTGGCCCTTTACTGAAAAAGTTTGCAGACCTATGCTTCAAATTTCCATGATTTTACTGAAAGGTCACAAAATGTCCTCAAAAAAGATGTGTCCCCAACTCCCTGACCAAAACTCAAAAAAGGAAAGGTACAGGAAATCTTCTTCAATGAAGAACAAAACATTGGGGGAACCTGTCCTTCCTCCCTTGCAGCGGATATGACAGTGGAAACACCTTACAAAGGTGCCAGCCTATCACCACTTTCACAAAACAACAGCTGCTGTCACCACTTTCACTCCTGTGTGGAGAGAGAGAAAAGGAGATCTCCTGGGAGAGATGTGTATATCCTAAAAGTTAAAAAAACAAACAACAACAAAAAACCTCTTAATGTATTGTGATTATCACTGTCATATGTGAATTTTATAATTTCTTAAAATGCTATCTATTTTGCTTCCTCACTGGTACTTATGTTTTAATTTATAGCTGTAACAATAAAGGGGAAATGACATTTAACTCTTTTAAGAACTTGGAGGAAGCAGGTCTGATTAAGAGAAGAAATTGGGTGATTCCTTCCTCCAACTGAAAACACCTTCCAATTAAGGTCCCAAATCCCTTTTAACTCGGTTAAGTAATTAATGAAGTCTATTAAACATCTGGGGTTTTAAAGAAACCACTTGTATGTTACAAAAAGTATAAACAGCCTGTATGTTGCTATTTTATCCAATAATTGTTTGGTTCCCACTTTTTCCAACAGTTCGTCCTATGGATTATTATGGATTAATTTTATGTTTTTATATCAACCTTTTAGATCACACAAATTCTTTATAATAAACTAGTGATTGTTTAAGCCACCAGTCTCTTGTTTTCGAAAGATTTAACTCCATTCTCAAACTACCTGTAACTCTTCTAAATAAACAAATAAGTAAGTACTTATCTATTTATATTGCCCCTTTGGGGGTACAGCCACCTATAATCCTAGACTGCATAAAATTTGTCTCACTCCTATATGTGAAATGATAACCTCCTCTTCTGCCGAGTTTTGTGGCACACTTGGAATCCAAGTAAGCACAGGGTCAGGAAGGCTTAGACCACCAGTGAAAGGGAAGGCTGGAATCCCTGGTTGACACATTTTCTGCATCAACACAAGAGGGGGTATGGGGGTTCAAGCTCTCTGGGCTCCCAAAGATAGAACGCCTTTTTTTGTATCCCCACACTAGGTACTTACATTTTTCACAAGGTCATGATCTCCTTTTGAATTCATAAAGGCAAGGACCATATTTTATTCATCTTTGTATTCCAAGTGCTGAAGCAGAGCAGTATAATTATACATGTGTTTCCCTTCCTTTCATTCAACAGATGTTTACTAAGAACATAACAGGTACCAGGCAAGCCACGGACACAAAGAAAGCAAAACCAGACATGGTCCTAGACCTACTGAAGCTTACAGTCTATTGAGAGAATAAACCAATAATCAAATAATTGCTCTACTAAAAATGTGAGATAAATGATGTGAGGGAAAGAAACAGAATTTTGTGGGCATGTATAACAAAGGACTCTGACTAAGCTTGAAGGCTCAGAAAATGTATCCTCCAGAACATTTAAGCTGATATTTGAAGACTGAGTAGAAGTTAAGTAGGGGAAAGCATTCTATATAGAGAAGACATCAATGCAAAGATCCCGGTGGCAGAAGGAAGAATTGCATGATCAAGAAACCAAAAGAATTGTGGAAAGGCTGGACCACAGACAGCAAGGGAGTTGAGTTGTGCAAGATAGGGCAAGATGAGGAAGGCAGAAGTCAGACCATGTATGGCTTATGGTCTTTATCCTGTGAACAATGGCAAGCAATATCAGGATTTTAAGCTGGATGCAGATGTGCAAATGTATGTTGAGCTGATTTTCATTCTGAAAAAATCAGTGTGGCTAAAAGTGTTCGAAAAAATGAATAATTGCTTTAAGAGGACTGCTCAGGGCCTCTTGATCTCCATTAGATGAATAAAGAAAAATGTACTAAGGCTTACTTGGTGGAAGGAAGCAATTGAAATTGGGTATTTTTTGAAAGACAAATCAGTTCCTGGTCAAGATGCCAGTAAAATCAAAATCTGACAGACAGATGGCCAAAATCAGCCAAGGAAGGTATGGAGTCTGAGACTACAGATGCTTAAGAGCATCAGGACTCAGTAACAGCCTTAATAGCCTGAATTCCTCTTTATCCAAAGGTGCTGCAATGTGAAGCACAGGTTATGTAAGTCACCTGGTATTCTGTAACAAGAGAAAAGAACAGAACAAGCAGCATAGGAAATCATGCTATAATCTATTGTTGTTATAATTTCAGTCCAGATGGGCACATGGCAAAATAAAGACCTTCAATCTGAACGGAGAGAATCCCCAGATCCCAAAGTTGCTGGTTGTTGCTCTGAGCCAGGATCCTCAGCCGCTCTGCTGCTTCCTGGGGGATGCTGAATGTCACATGCACACTGCTCCAGGGCTCCACCTTCTGCACCTTTAACTTGCTGGATTCCATGTGTAACAAATTGGGCACAATCTCCAATATTGTGTCCAATTTCCATTTGAAGTCTTTATCATCTATATTTCCTTTGAATGCCAAAAAGATTGTGGAATCCTCCAAAATACTGTCACTTTTTGTGTCATCATCTTTTAGTCCAGAGTCAAATTCCGTCTCTGAGTCTTCTACTGTTTATGGACCCAAGGAAGTATAGATGTCTTCTAAGTTTGGAAGGTCATCCAAAACCATGATGAATATTATTCCAGAAGCATATGCCAATGGAAAATAAGAAAATCAAAATGTCTTTCTTAATTTTTATCATTTACTGAGGTCATCTTGTAAGTCCAAACAAGCAGGCATTTTTAGGGCCTATATTTCAGGGTAGCAGCCAATCAAAATTCTCTTTATTGTCACTAACTTCTAAATGAAAATTATCTTTTTCTTCAAAGTTGAATGTAGGCAACAAACCATTGTAGTATAAGCAGTATCTGTGACTCTGAGCAGGGCTCTCCAGCCCTCCAGAGCGGGCCTCGGAGCACTGGCCTGGGCCGTGTGTACCATGGCCCTCCGTGCATCTGTGCATCTGTCCTTGCCGGTGCCTGTCTGTCCGGCAGTCCGTGGCCAGCCACCTGCAGCCTGACCTGGCAGGGCCTCAGGGAGCCGGTGGGGAGGGGTATGGGCCGGACTGCGGCCCCTTTAATTTTTAGCTTAGTTTGTTTCTGTTTTGACTGTTTTCCCCCAGGCCCTGGGGTCTGAGTTCTGAGGGGAGGCATGCCCTTGAGCTGGGTCCCACCTCCTTTCTCTTAGGGAAGATACACCCCCTAGGGAGCTATCTTCTGCATTTCAATAGTTTCTTTGTCTCTCTGGCTCTGTCAGCTCCACCCCTGTCTGGGTCATGGCACTGTGAACTGAAAATGTCTGAGGCCAGTCAGTTGAGACAGAGAAAAAAGGAGAGAAAGCCCCCTTTCAGAACCAGTCCAAGCCCCCCAAATTTGCCTATCAGTCAGATAGAGCACCTGCTCTTCTGGGCTCCCCCTCTCATGGCACAGGTGTTTTATGGCTCCCTAAGGTCAGTCTCTAAAACTCAGTATTTTTTTATTTTTTTAATTAATTTTTTTCCTTTCCATCAGCCCCACCTCCTCTCCACTGGGAGCAACTTCAGGTTACTTTGTGCTTGTCTGTGTTTGTAGCTTGTATTCAGCAGTGTACATTTGTTAATTAAAACAATTAAAAACCTAGTGGAACTAGGTTGTGCTATATTCACTCACTTGGGGAATGCTGCTTTCTCCTACAGTGAGGGCTTGTAGCTCAGCCTCCCATGGGGGGAGGGGGCTCCCGGCACGGTTCCATGTTTTTACTTACAGATTTTATGCTGCAATCTCAGCCTTTCCACCCAATCCAGGTTGGTGTACAATGTGTGTACTGTCACGGTTGTTCCCCAGCAGTTGTTCCAGATTATTTACTAGTTGTTCCTTGTTGTTTATTAGTTGTTTCAGGGGACTAATTAAATTCCATGCATCTCTATGCCACCATCTTATCTCTTCCTCCCTCATTAGCTCTTATCAGGACTATTGCACTATCCTTCTTATTAATTTCCTACCCTCTCCAGGTCAACCTTCACAGCATATCCAGAATTGGATTTCTTTTTTTATATAATTATGCAATTAAAAATATGTATCAGTATTACATATATTAACAGTATTAAAAACAAATCATTCACCTGCTTGCTTTGGCAGCACATATACTAATATCGGAATGATACAGAGAAGATTTGCATGGCCCCTGTGCAAGAATGACATGCAAATTCATGAAATGTTCCGTATTTTTGTGTTTATCTTGGACAGAATGTATGCTATATGAAATTAGGAACTCAACTACTTAATAAGTCAATCCGTTTATCTTGAGGCTTGCTCTTGTAAAACTTATGGCTGTAAAGGAGAAGCTAAGCCTACTAATAATTGTGCCTAAGTGTTACCTCCAGAGAACCTCTTTTTTCGCTCATGTGTGGCCTTTCTCTCTCTAAGCCCAACTCTGTGGATAAATTCATCACCCTCCCTCTAATGTGGGACAAGACTCCCAGGTGGGTGAGTCTCCCTGGTGATGTGGGAAACGGATCCCAGGAATGAGCCTGATGCTGGCATTGAGGGATTGAGAATGCCTTTTTGACCAAAAAGGGGGGAAAGAAAGGCAACAAAATAAGGATTCAGTGGGTAAGAGATTCAAAGAGTCCAGAGGCTGTCTTGGAGCTTACTCCTATGCAAGCTTCAGCCAGATATGCCAAATGGCCACACAGTATGCCAAGCTGAAATCAACAGTAGTTCTGAAAACCCTATAGAATACCCTGGTTCCTATCTGAGACTCTATAAAAAGTTTCACTCACTAAGTTTATTTTTCAGAAACTTAAAACCTCCAGAGTATTTTTATGCCAAATAAGTCCCCAAACCCAGAGCAACAGCCTCTTCAAGAACATCAACCAGATGCAGCCCCCTTCACCATAATGTCAACATCCCTTTTCAACATGAACAAGTTAGGGTGGTCACTGCCTAGACATCCCGGAAGATCAGAAAAGTGATTAAACTAGAGGAAGGGGTAGCAACAGACAAGACAGAATTTAAGAAATGATTATGAATACTGTATCTTTATATATTTTTTCTTAATTGCTAGGATATTAGAATAGCTAGAAGGAAAGAATTGAAATGGTGGAGTTGTAACCTATAATATTCTTTAAAGTTTTCTCTATAACTACTTGTTTTCTCTATAACTCATACTTTGAAAGTTATCACTTTTCTGTATATATTTTATATATCACAATAAGGAAATAACTGAAACTATGTTACTATAACCTATAGCATTCTTTGAAATTTCCTGTATAACTACTAGTTAAATTTTACCTTGAAAGTCTTCACCTTTCTGTGCATATTTTATATTTCACAATAAAGAAACAACTGAAACTGTGGAAATGGAACCCATAACAATTGTTTGAAATTCGCTCTCTACTTGTTCAATCACACTTTGAATGTTATCACTTTTATGTACATGTTATATTCCACAATAAAAAATGAAAAAATACCCAAATCATTCAATACCAGAAGACATATAATGAAAAAACCACCATCTAATTCTGCTCTGCAGAAGCAACCGCTTATTTTCAGCTGTTTCTTCCAGTAGTTACAGCCAGAAGTCGTTACTATGATTTTATTCATATTGCTAGATTCATCAGTTTCACACATCATCTATTGACTTCTTGTTATACTAGCAGAACACTAAATAGATGAAGATCTAACAATCTTCCACTCTTATTCTCCCAATACAGTTGTATCACATCTTAATTTTATTTTAAAATAAAACAATAGTGGTTTACACTATTGCAACTCTGGTACCATTGTTTATTGTGGAGTCAAGTAAAATACTATCATTGTTTTTCCTTTCTTGTAATATATTTTTCCTGGGATTTCTAATCACCTTTTATTTTCTCTCGCCTTATCTTTCATCTACCTATCCTAAATTCTTTATAACTTCTCCATAATGTTAGATATTCTACCACATCCTTTTTGTTCCTAAGGAGGAAGGAGGTCTACCATCTTCCTGCTCCAATCTAGACTGGTTCTTTAGACGTGCCACACATGCCACTATTCTGTGTTGGATCCAGTTTTCTGAATGCCATGTCTTCTCCATCTTGTTTTGCTCCCTCAATTTGCTAGTACATATCCTCCAACAGTTGTCTAAGAAAGGATGCTTGAGAGAAAAAAATTATGACCCCTTACATGTCCAAATTCATGACCACTTGCATGTCTTTGTCGTCACATTTGATTAGTAGTTTAGCTGGAAATAGAATTCTGGGTTGAAAATTATTTTCCCTCAGATTTTTTATGGCATTGCTGGGTATCTTCTAGCATGTAGTGTTGCTCTTGAGAAATCTGATATTGTTCTGATTCTCCTTTTTATTATATGTGCCTGACTTTCTGAAAGATTTCAGGACCTTCTCTTAATCCCTGTTGCTCTGATATTTCAGCTTCTTCTGTGTCTGATGTCTTTAAATCAAGAGCCTCTCTGGTCTATTTATTCAGATCTCTTGCTTTGAGGACGAGATTTGTGGTCATTGTGTGACTAAAGCACGGTTCTGATCATGTAACTCCCCTCCTTGAAAACCTTCTTGCTCTTCTCTTGCCTAGAGAGGGAAGTCTAAACTCCTCATGTCATTCAGTGCACTCCAGGATCTAGCTTAACCTGCCTCAGGAGGTCACTATACCACAGTCTTCCCCCCCAGGCCAAATGGGTACTTGACATTTCCCAGCCAAAATAGGTGATTTTCATTTTGCAGCCATTGTTTCTGCTGTGCGTTGTTACTCCCAACCCTGCCCTTACCCTTACACATAGCTAAGATGCCTTTCTCATGGCACCATACCTGTCAAAATCCAATTATCCTTCAAAGCCCCAAATAACATCTCCTCCATTAAGAAAAACTCTTTCCCCCGTCGTAACATCTGGTACCTCTTTGGGAGCAGTCCTCACTTTCTCCTATGTATTGTTGCCATTAGTGCACAATGTTTTTTTTTAATTCTCAGAGTGTAAGTTTTGCACCTCATTTAAAAATATTTTTCTATTTTATATTTTTAAAATCTTTTATTCTATTTTATTTTTGTGCTATTGGAAATATAATTGTTTTTTAAATTTCATTTCAGATTGTGACCATAACCTTTCAAATAAAAGGAATATTAACAACAAAGATTGTTAATATTCTTAGGTTGTTTTTTCAGGGGTCCCAATATTTTAAAATGGCCTGCACCATAATAAACTTAAAAAGTTATCCCATTAATATGTTTTGGTAATGTGGAAACAATTTACTTCACTAATGGATTTAACATGATCATAAAAAATTCCAAGCCAATCCCACCCTATCTGAAAAAAGTTAATGTGAAACTGCTTACTTTGGTTTTTCCAGAAAACTGTCTGATAATAGCTAAAGTATTTAATATGCTTTTTGGGTGAGTGGATATTTCTATTGTTACAGTTCTTTCTCTAAAGTACACAGAGTTTCTGGTTGCTGTTGATAATCTCTCCCTTTCTTTAATGAACAAAAGATTGGACCCAATGAATTGGAATGTTTCTGAACAACCAACATCAGGACTGTGTTGTTAAAGTCCTGGATGAATTTTGGCTTTTGTACTAGGTAAATTCATACCAAATCCCTCACTTAGAGAAGTTAATCCTTCCATTTCTTCTCCATCTTGGCCTTAAACCATCACAGCTAGCATACCCTCCTCCCTTTATATTGGTGGTTACTCTTGCCTTACACTTAATTGAATGGTGAAAATTTTCTCAGTAAATCTAACATATTGGTCAGAACTCAAGCACCCAGGGAAAATTAATTTATTTTCCTTGAAACAATATTTTCTTTTGATCTTAAAAAAGGTTTCTATGCTAATCAGGGTTTTAAAATGTTTACCCAAGTTTTGTGTCAGCTTTTAAAAAAGAAATTTCATAGACTCAAGGCATTTGAGAAGTTGGCCAGAACCTTAAAAGTCAGGGCAGAGGTCCATGAGCCAAGTTCAGCCTGTAGACATGTTTTATTTGGCCCCTATGGTATTTTTAAACTATTTAAATTTGTTGCCAAGATCTAAAAATCAGGCGGTTTCACATAAAAAAAAAATCTGGATTTCTGGATTTCCTTGGAAAATTGGGTAAATCTGGCTTCCTCAGGCCCAAAGTACAGCATGGCTCATGTTGGGGACATGGACACCCCAGTTTGCCAAGGTTCTCCTCTGGTCCATTTCCTTCAGTTGTATGATCTTCTTGGCCCCAGGAGGCCTTTTAGTCTGTGACTCCTGAGCTAGTGCAATCCCATCCTGGGGTTTTGAGACTGAGGTTTGAAGAAATCATTACTGCCCAAAGTAACTCACAGCTGATTAATGATCAATTTCTAAATGTGTTTTGAATCAAACGCCAAGAGTATTCTTTATAAAACAGATAAAGTTAGGGAAGGGCTGATGATTCTAAATTATAAAAGGATTTTTTTTTTTTGCTCTAATGGCATCCCCGTTGATGTATTTAGACTTTTTAAATATAATTAACTGAGGGAGGAACTAAAGGAGCCACAGCTAAATAAAGATCAATAACATTTAAATCAATGAAATGTGTTCTGAAATATCAGGTTTTACCTATCTCCTAGTTCAGGTCTGACCTTCTTCATAAAATTTTCTTTCATTTCTCTCCCCTTCTTGGATTTGCCTATATGCCCAGGTAAACAAGTAAGTTTAGCAACGTATTCATTCATTCGATAAATACTTACTTGAGCACTTACTAGGTGATGGGTGCTCTTTTAGGCACTTGGGGTAGCACAGGGAATAAAAGAGGCAAAAATCCCTTGTGAAGCTTACATTCTAATGGGAAAAAGAGATAAGTAAACAATAAACAAGATCAGTTCTTACAGCTACAAGTATTATGAAATATAAAAACAAGATCATATGCTAGTGACATAGAAGTGGATGCTACGTTAGGTAGGGTGGTTACTGACTACTTGATGACATGGAGCCAGCCAAATGAAGATGTGGGGGAAGACTGTTCTAGGCAAAGGGAAAAGAGAATACAAAGGCCCTGCAGTGGAAGCAAGCTTTGTTCAATGAGGAAAGGCCAGTGTGACTGGGGCATAGGGAAGAGGAGGAGACTGGTAAGAACTACAAGGCTTTGTAGGCCACGGCAGGAGATTTGAATTTCATTCTGCTTTAAAAGCCACTGGAAGGTGTGTGTGTGTGTGTGTGTGTGTGTGTGTGTGTGTGTGTGTGTGTGTGTGTGTGTGTGTGTGTGTGTGTGTGTGTGTGTGTGTGAATGTCTGTGTGAGTGAGTGAGCGAGGGAGAGTGTGGCCGCTCTCCCCCAGCCTCTCTCTCCCGATCCACCGGCACCACGTGGGTTCGTCGGTTTGAGCAGAGATCAGGAGCCAGCCGGGCCAAAGATGAAATCAAGAAGGTCATGGCGCCTATCGAGAACGTGTGCAAATGGGAGAAGAAATGGGTGACCGTGGGTGACACATCCCTGCGAATCTACAAGTGGGTCCCAGTAACGGAGCCAAAGGTTGACGATAAAAATAAGAACAAGAAAAAGGGCAAAGATGAGAAATGCAGCTCAGAGGTGATCACTTCGGAGAACAGCTCCTCCCCGGGAACGGTGGACAGGCAGGACGGTAACAGCAACCAGAGCTCCATCGCAGACGCCTCCCCCATCAAACAGAACAGCAGCAACTCGAGCCCGGCCCCGGAGCCCACCTCAGCTGCACCCTCCAAAGCCAAGGTGGACGAGGTCCAGGCCGATGGGAAGGACCACCCCGGGGCTGCGGACGCTAATGACGAGCAGAATTCACAGTCTTCGATGCAAAACTCGAAGAGTTCAGAGAAAGTAGAAAAGCAGTCATCTGGAGATGCGGGTCTAGCTGCAGAGATGCCGTCAATCTCAGGATTTCGGAGTGCCGCCGTCTAAAGAGATGAAACTGGAGGCTTCTCAACAAAATTCCGAAAAGATGTAGACACTAGTTAAAACCCTGGATCCATGTTTATGGGAGGTACGTCAGCAGGTATAACTCTAGAACAATCTGGCCAGAGCAGTGCCTCTCGGGTGCTGACAGAACTACTAACTTGGCGAGTTTACCAAGTGCAAATCCAAGAAGACCTAGAACAACATAACTTCTCAGACACTGAAGAACGTTCTGTTGTAAAGCAAAATACTCGAACATTTAAGTTCCCGTCCAGGGATTGGGGAATCGACAGTTCAGGAGTGTCTGCACACTGCCTCAGAAGCCAAGATCCCATTTGTGTTGCTGCTCTATTTTTTTTCCACTTCTCCATTTAACAATATAAGCTATTGGAGGGTGGTACCAATCAGGAATTGGTTTTTCCTCAAGGCTTTTTCACTGTTCACCAATTCCGTCTGCTTTCTTTTTTTGTGCCTTGTGCTTTTGAGGTGCCCTCTGGCATGTTTTCCTGGTTGTTTTGCATCTCCCTTTGTGAAGTGCCTTCTCAGTTTTGTTCAGGCGGCAACAGCTCCCTTGCATCTCTCTCCTCCCTGCCCCAGGACTTCCAATGGAGCAGAGCAGACGGGGAGAAGGGAGGTGCCTTTGAAGAGCAGGAATTTCTTGGCCTGCCTGGATCTGGGGACTGGGGTGGGGGTGGGGCTCAGCCTGCCTGGAGCCCTGGTGGGTGGTGGTGGTGGGGAGTCAGTCCCAGCCTCCAGGGTCCAAGGTATCCTGGATGTCAGGGAGTAGTCGTCAAGGGCTGGTCTTGGTTCAGGCTGAGCATTCAATATGCCCTCACGTCCTCGGGGTGTGGGCAGCTGGGGTCTCCAAGTCCACAGCTGCCCGGATCTTCATGCAGAGCCCTGAGATTTCTTCTGGCACTCCCACCCTCCACCCCGGCCATCACCACTACCTTTGTCACCCCTTTCTCTCAGACCTCCGAAGAAGCAACAGCTCTTGTGGCTGATTGCAAATTGGCCTCCTTCTAAGGATGCAGGGCTGGGGGTGGGGGTGGGAGGAGTCCATTGCAGGAGTCGCTGGTGCTAAACTGTCATAGGACGTTGCTTGGATTTCAGATCCAAAGTGACATGCTGCACTCTGCCTGCCAAGATGGCAGGTGGTGGAGATCAACTTGGGTTTGCTTAGTTTCTGACTCTCAGAGCCAAAAAAAATGGATTGAGTCTCATTCTTGGGAGGTGCTAGGGTCCCACCTCTACCCCCCCCCCCAACTCCACCCTGACACACCTACCACCATCCCCTCCTGTGCTGGGACAACTTCTTAGTAGAATGGAGATGCCTCCTGGATGAGCTGCCCAGCTGTGGTTCTGAGCCTGGTTTGCTCTTAATTAATATATGGACTCCTTGGTCCTTAAAACTTTCCCCAAGCATTCTTTACTGCACTGGAGTTCTAACTCCCTTTCAGTTGTGTGTTATTGAGGGGGGTTGTAGGTTTCATTGTGTTTGGGAGATTTTTGGTTTTTTGCTTTTTTTTTAATTTTGTTTTTGTTTTTTGGCTAATTGGTGAATTATTCAGGTAACAGCTTGAACATATGGCTCTTTCTCCTGACCACTGCTGGAAGTGTCTGGCAGATTCCATTTTCAATTTCTAAGAGTTTCTGGGGGTGAGGCTCTTTTTTCAGAAGGGAGCCTAAATATTTCCTGCACTGTAAGAAGAATCAAAATATTCCTGAATTTCAAATACTTCATGCAAAACATCTCCCAAAATAAGGGAAAGAAAAACAAACAAACAAAGAACTTTGAAAATCTTAATGTTGAAATGCTGAAAGTTTCTGTCTTAAACAACAACAACAAATCTTTGTACTTATAAATCCCCCACCCCCACCCCCAGCAGTCAGTTCTGTTGAGAACTGTCCTGCGCCTTGACGAGGACAAACACCACACAGATGCATTACCTCTTGACACATCTCCAGGTGGCTTTATCTCCAGATTCTGTAGTGCTAGAGGATCTTTTCTTTGCAGCAAAACTCTAATTGATGAGAGCTGAATTTGGATATTTATTTCCTTTTCTTTTTGGGAAACCAGAAGTTGCAACCTAGAGAGCTGAAGGAGAATCTAATACACATGTCCACAGAAAGAGAATGTCACCAAGGGTCACCTGGGGTGGCCTCTGTGGACAGGCAAGGGGAGTTGACACGGTTGAGGATGATGCCGCCACCCACAGTACCAAGACCGTCAGTTTTTCTCTGAAGTGCCTGAAGGTAGGACTGGGCCAGTGGTCAGGCCCCACTGACCCCTGCCCTGGCCACGCCAGGCAAAGTGTCCATGGCCCTGCACTCAGTGCTGGTCTAGAAGACTGTCCACACAGAATGATGAGACTGCAAATTCCCACACGTGCTTCCTTCTCTGACACTGTCCCCTTCTCGGATCCACTGGACCTCAGGCTGCTCCCCTCGCTGCCTCCTTACCACAGAATCTGAGACCTCCCAGCCAGCCTAGCCAGGGGCAGGGGACCCCAGCGAATGCCTTCCGCGAACACCAGGCCCCATGGCCAAAAGGGCTCCCAGGGCAAAGGCCCTCCCATGCGTCTGACACTGGGGAAGCTGTGGCTACTATGTTCCACAACATGCTGGCATTTCCACCCATGACAAGAAAGGCAGTCGATTGGTTCATGGAGGGTGGTCAGGCTCATTATTGAGCAGTGTAATGGTTTGGAATGTTCATCGTCACTAAGGACCTGGTAGAGATATAAAGACCTTTTTTCACTTTTACCAAAATTTTTTTTCTCTTACGGTTTTTTTTTTTTTTGGTATGTTGTACAGCATATAATTTTTCAGTTATATATTCCGTCAGTAGATATGGTTTGTACAATGTGCAATGGTTCCATTTCAGAAAATAAAAAAATCAAATAATGAAAAAAAAAAAGCTACTGGAAGTTTTGCCTTTATACTGCCTCTGTTTTCCACAGCAGACAGTGCTGGGCATATTGTAGTAACTGAATAAATATTTACTAATTCATTTACCAGTTGATTATGGGGTCAGGGTCCCTGGATATTCCTCTGGAAGCAGGCTGTCACTAGCGGGGACCTGGTATGGCAGGGCTTAGGAATGCCCCATTTGCAAAAGATAATTTTCCTAGAATAAAACAAGGGGAAGGAAAGCAAGCTCACAGTGTTCTCTAGTCTTTGTATCTTTTGTGGTGTCATGAGAATGCTGTAATACCTCTAGGAAGAAGAGAGCAAGCCTGAAACTCAATACCACAAATGAAAAATGAAAAGTTGTAATTGGATGTTCTTTCATTTGCTAAAGCTGTTGAAATGCAACATACCAGAAATAGATTGGCTTTTACAATGGGGGTTTATTGGTTCACAAATTTGCAGTTCTAAGGCCATGAAAATGTCCCAATTAAATCAACAGGATGATACCTTCTCTGATGAAAGGCCATTGGCATCTGGGGTTCCTCTGTCACATGGGAAGGCACAGGGCTGTAGTCTGCTGGGCCTCTCCCAGGGTTAGCGTCTCATTTCCATGGCTTTCTCTAAAATGTCTCTGGGATTCTTGTAGCTTCTCTCTTAGCTTCTCCCAGGGGAAACTCTGGATTACATATCTTAGCTTCTGTGAACTCTCTCCAAAATGTCTCTGCCTTTTATCCTCTCATAAATGACTCCAGCAAGGGAACTAAGACCCACTTTGAATGGGCTAGGTCACATTTCCATGGAAACAACCTAATCAAAAGGTCCCACCCACAATAGGTCTGCACCCACAGAGTGGATTAAAAAAACATGGCTTCACAGATATCATCAGTGTCCAGCCTTTTGGGTATAAAAGATAGAAACAAGTCTTCTCAAGGAGGAGAAGCAGTGACCAAGTGGTGCTTCAGTGTTTGGTTGTGGACACGCCTCTTGTATTCTGGCCATTGGTGGATAGGTTGGGGGAGCATGGAGGAGGGGGTTGGCTTCTGAAATCTGCTTAGACCTTTGAAACAGTTCAGTAATTAGGGCAGAAACCTACTAATAGTAGGTCCTATCTAATGATCACTAAATGTTATCCTGAGTAGAAAATAAAGGTGCTCTGTCTATTGAGAACCCCTTCTGGCTGTGGTCTCTCTTAGAGTTCTGAATCTTCCATTCACTGACTTATAAAAAGAGGTAGAGACAATGTTTATAGCAGCATTATTCACAATTGCCAAAAGGTGGGAACACACCCAGTGTCCATCAACTGATGAATGGATAAACAAAATGTGTTATATACATACAATGGAATATTATTCAGCCATAAGAAGGCATGAAGTTCTGATACATGCTATGATGTGGATGAACCTTGAAGACATAATGTTGAATGAAATAAGCTATACACAAAGAGACAAATATTGTATAATTCCACTCATATGAAATATCCAAAATAGGGTAATTCACAGAGACAAAAAATAGATTACAGGATACCAGGGCTGGGGGAGGGATGAAATGGGAGTTGTTGCTTAATGAGTACAGAGTTTCTTTTTGGAGTGATGAAAATTTTTATCATAGATGGTGATGGTAGCACAATATTATGAATGTGATTAATGTCCCTGAACTGTACACTTAAAAATGATTAAAATGGCAAATTTTATGTTATGTATGTTTCACCATAAAAAAAAAAAGTGGCAGGGAAAAGGGAATCTCACCAATCTCTAGTCAAAAATTTCCCCAAACAATTATGTAATTCAATGACAAATCATGATTCAATGTCTCTGTTAAAATTTTTAACATGCAGTGGTCAGGAACATATATATGAGAAGTTTGTCTATTCAAGCATAATGGAGTCCGAGTGCCTGGGCTGAAATACCATCTACCCCTCTTAATAACTGTGTGACCTCTTTGTCTAGTTTATGGATGGATGTGTAGAAAAGTAGGGGAAGCAAACAAACAGACAAAGGTACCTAGTGTTCTTTTTTACTTCAATTGCTCTTTTTCACTCTAATTATTATTCTTGTTATTTTTGTGTGTGTGCTAATGAAGGTGTCAGGGATTGATTTAGGTGATGAATGTACAACTATGTAATGGTACTGTAAACAATCGAAAGTACAATTTGTTTTGTATGACTGCGTGGTATGTGAATATATCTCAATAAAATGATGATTAAAAAAAAAATAACTGTGTGACCTTTGGCAAGTTGCTTAACCCCTCTGAGGCTTTAGTTTCCTCATCTATAAAATGGGGTTAATATAGTACCTCCTTCATAGAATTGCTATAATGGTGGAATGAGCTCATACATGTAAAGCATTTAAAACAACTCCAGGCACATGGTGGTCAACAAATGTTGACAACAATTATTTATTTCTTTATTCCTGCCTTGTTAAAAAAACAAGCAAACAGAATTACAACTTTTACATGTGCATTGAATTCACAGCAATTAACTAAGTTCTAGTTAGGCTAAGAGATTTTTTTTTTTGTGGGGGGAGCAGAAAAGAAAAAGTGATTCCTGAAACTGATGGTAATTTCATTCATTATGTTCTGCTTCCTACTTAACATCATAAAAAGTTTAATAGAGAAGCACTTCTTACACCATTCCCAAATAAATGCCTAACCTCTACAGCTCTTCACCAAAAATGGCTCTCACTACTGAATCATTCCAGTCTGGAAAACATGTCAAGGATTCATTTGCCTCCACCTTTGTTCAGTATTGCCCAAATCATTCGTCAGTAATCACCATGAATTATCTAGTTCTTTAGAATTCAACTGCTGTTAATATTCAGCTGGCTCCAAGAACAACTTTAACTCAGGCCAAGAGGAGCTGTGAATATTAGTACCATGAACATATATGGTAGAAGTCTGCATGTGGCTATCTGGACTAAGAAAATAATTACATTAAAATAATTTAACCCCAAAGAGAACAAACTTTCAAAGCCTAAGATAGCTAGTTCTCTCTGGCCTTCCTCAGCTCCCATAATTCTAAAATGGGAACATTAAACCTAGGATGTGTATGACCTCATTTAAAAAAAAAAGTTTTACAGTTATCAGTGGCTTTCAGTTCTGAAGCAACAGAAAAATGGTTGAATATTATATTTAAATATTCTGACTTCGTATGTGCTTTTGTTTTGAATTACTTTTCCTATAACTTTATTGTTTGTTTTTAAGCAGTGAATAACTGAAACATTAATGGATAAAAAGCAATGTTTAATTAACTTACTTTTATCAGAAACCATGGCCATGGCTATATTTAACAACTGAACTAATAGGGAAAGCTACTGCAGAATTACTGAGCACATCAGCCTGCTAAATACCAAAGAGCAGAGGAGGACTTTTGCCTAAGCATTGAACCAGGGACTGAAAATGCATCTTATTTTAGCATTTCCAGAGGAGGATAAAAAGATATGAAACACAATAATCAGGACAAATGTTATGCACAGCCTAAGTACACGTTTGTCAGAGGAGAAATGCCAGGAGGGTGGCAGCAGAAGTGAGAGGTCTCCGCGGAAACCAGAACTCATCATCACAAGTGAATTCTTTAAAATAATTTCGCATAAAAAAATTCAAGGCTTCCATCTACACAAGAAGAGGTCCTAGGGAGTAATACAGAGTGTGGAGTAGGTGGCAGGATTTTTTTCTAGAAGCAGTTACGTATTGTCTACTTTAGCACTTAAAACTTAAAACAGAGCAATTGAAGGGAAGGATTAAAGGAATAAAAGAAAAGCATTCTTTTAGGAGTGAGCTTTTATTTTCTATAGAAAAGAATCTTTTATTTGGGAGTACATATCCAGCTAGAAGTGGGGGAAGGGGGAAGTGGGCAAGGTAGACACCCCTTCAAGATAGCCTAGCAATTCTAATATGTTTTAAAGGTTTAATTGTATTATGAAGGTGAATTGCACAATTTTAATAAACAAAGCAAAAAGAGAAAGAAACTTGAGCTTTGACTAGCTATGACAATGTCTTTAATTTATTTGGGTATCAAAGCAAACCAAAGAAATAACCTGTGCCAAACAAACAGGCTCCCCAAACAATCATTCAGTGAATATTTATTGAGCATCTATTTATTTTAAAAGGACAAGGACTACATCTGTCTTGTTTGCTCGTGTCTTCACTCTCCAGCACAGTGCTGAACACAGAGCAGTTGCTTGATAAATATGTGTTGAAAGAATGAATGATACTGAGAGCCATTGATTGTACATGTTGGCTGGATTGTAATGTATGTCAATAAAACTGCTTTAAAAATTTTTTTATTTGGGTATCCTAAGAAACTAGACCAGTGCTTGGCACATAATAGGTCTCAGAAATTATTTGTTGAATAAATGAATGAAAATTTCCATGTCAAGATGGTGAAGTGAGCATATGTATAATTCTTCCCACTCTATTTTAAACACATAGGAAAGATCTATAAAGTCTTCAAAAAATCTGTTTGGAAGTACATAACATCAAATGTGAGGAAAACTGGCATGGACCAAAACAGAGAGAGAAACTACCGTGGTAAACCATGAGCAGTTGGGAACAGGGCCTCAAGCCCAACGGGGAATGGGGCCAAACAAACCTCAGTGTATGGTAGGGGACTGGAACCAGGTTCCCAGTCTGAAGCCAGGACCTAAGACCACGCTTTCTGCCTGGAAGCAGTGGCTGAAAGAGTTCTGCCTGCCCACCAGGGTTGGACCATGATCCCCTTGTGGCCTGAGGTGACAACTGAAGCAGAGAACTCAAACATGAGACCTATCCTTGGATTCATAACATGTGGGTACAGGAAGGAAGAAGCTTGGAGCCGAGCTGCTGGCAACATGAGGACCCATGAGTAAGGCAACTGGTATTGCTGACAGGGCGACGCAGGAATGAGACACGGACACAAAGCTAAGAATTAAGGGAGCAGGGGGCCCACTTGCATCTCGTGCTAAGTGGACGACAATGCAGCCTTGCTCCAGCTATTTATTTCAGAAGATCAGATGTATCCAATCTAGGTTTACGATAATGGTAGCCACAAGACACGCCTCTTTACAGGGTGGGCCTGCATGGCATTCTATGCAGGCCTGCGGCTCAGCATTCCAAGTCACCACCCCAGATATGCCTCAGGCAACATGGAAGACTCAGTTTCCCACAAACTGGGAAACCACCTCCCCAGGAAAGATCATACAGAAGAAAATCCCCACAGAAGATTAGCAACCAAACAAAACTATAAAACGTGTGGTGAAGTTGAGCATCATGAAAAGTGGTCAGTACATGTAATAACTGAGGAAATGGAGATAACAGACCAATCTAAAAAGGACTTTCTAGTAAGCTTGTTTAAAATCAGCAAACACCATATTGTGTTAAATGAAAAAGGCAAGATGCAATATTATACTATATATAGTATGCTACCTTTTGTGTAAGAAATGAGGGGAAATATGTATGGGCAAATATCTGCAAAACATATTTTGCAGGAAGAATAAACCAGAAATTAAGGACATTGGCTACCTAAAGGGGATAGGTGAGAATGGGATGCAAGGGATAAGGAATATTTTTTATATATATTTTGTCTTTAGAGCACATTAATATTTTACATATTCAAAAAGAAAATTAAACCAACAAGGAAGAACAAAATGAAAAGTCAATACAAATGGAAAAAATTAACATACAGCAGGATAAAAAGAACTAATTAAATAATTTTTTGATATAGTACTCTCACTGTACACCCTCTGTGGGATATATTATATAGATATAAAAGAATAGCAAAGAAATCTTGAACATTACCATAGCAATTCTGAAGCTATTTTGTGTGTATTATGGGACTGAGCAAATGATGTTGCAGGGAGTCAGGGTTCTCACTGTGGGAAAAGGGAGATACAAATTATGGTAGGGGGAAAGAGAAGAAGAATCATGTGATGTTGGATTGGAATATAGCAATTAGTATGAACTCATGATTTAAAAACGTATCTATCTGTCTACCAAAACGGCCTGGAAGCAATGATATCCATGTAGTAGAATGAGTTATATATCCCAGGAAAAAAAAAGTGTTTTTAATCTTAATCCACATTTTTGTGGGTGAATTCATTATAAATAGAACCTTTGAAGATGTTATTTTTAGTTAAGGTGTGACCCAACTGAATGAAGGTGGGTCTTAATTCAGAATTTCTGGAGGCCTTATAAAGGGAAACTGATAGTCACATAACTGAGAAAGGAGTGGACATCACCATGTGACAGATGGAAGAGGTTTAAGCCAAGGAGCCCCAAGGATGTGGCAAGCTATCACTAGACACTAGTGACCTCAGGGAAAAGCAAACCTTTTAGTCTTTGAAACCATGAGACAGTAAATTCCCATTGCTTAAGACAACCCACTATGTGGAATTTGTCATAGCAGCCTGGCAAAATAACACACCCCAGTAGTAATGAGAATACAGCACCTAGATCTTAGATTCTAAATACTACAAATCTCAGTACCAGTATGGGTTCTCTGGAAGCAGATGCTGGGATGGAGTTTGAAGTGCAAGAAGTTTACTAGGGATCATCAATGTATAAGGATTGGGAAGGAATCAGGATTGAGATGAGAAAGAAGTTGAAATCTGTTGCAGGCCTGACAAAGCCTCAGTCAACCTAGCAAACAGCGCTGGAGCTACAATTGCCCCAACACTATCCCACATTGGGTCGAAAAGGCCAGGCCTTTATACCCTTGCCTTGTTTAGTTGTTGGATGTAGACTGCTCTGGGAAAGGCATGCCCTTTGGTGAAGCAGTTCTGCAGCTAAGGCAGATACTGAAGGTGCTGACACCTGAAGTCTGCCACTGACTGCACTCCCCACAGCCGGGCAGCCAGTCCTTCCTTGAAGGGGAATCTGGGCAGCGCATCTTCATATGTACCATACTGTTACCCACTAAAAGGAATTAGATCTCCTTAGAGAAGTGGCTGATGTCAGGTCTAGGGCAAGGAAAGAACAAAGTGAGCCTGGAATATCTTGTTAAACAGTAAGCAAGAAAATGCTAAAAAATTGGTAGTGTCATGTAAGTTAAAAAGTCACAGGAATCAACTGGAAGGAACTCCTACTAGCCACATTTCAGATAATTTGAGCATTAAATAAGAACAGGATGGATTGTAAGATATTGAATAATAATGAAGAAATAACCCATGAATATATATGGATACTAGAAAGAACATGTTAAAAAAAGGTGGAGGGAGGAGGGAAAGCTCTTCTTTATAGAAAAATTCCAACTAATAAATATAGAAGGAATGATAGAAGTTGGAAATCACCATTTTATAACTGCAACAGTAATAACCGATTCAGGCAAAAATAATCATTGGATGCTAAAACTGTTGGGTGAAAGCATATTGGGGAACAGGATATTCACACAGTCTCAAACAACCACTTCAAAGATTACTTATTAATTTCAAGGGGAAAAGGTACCCTTACAATAGAGAAGTCTGGTGGAAAGCACCTTAATCAAGTGATCAGGTTTCACATTTACAATTATGGGATAAATTGGTATTATGCACCTTCTCATGTGATGCACTAAGAAGAACACAACGTCCTTATGTTGTATTCCTGCCAAAACTGTAAACAGTCATATAAATCCAAATTGAGGGACATTCTGAAAAAAAACTTGCCAGGACTCTTCAAAACATCACTATTATGAAAGACAAAAAAAAGGTCAGAAAAATATTCTAGAGTAAAGGAGATGAAAGATACATGACAACTAAATATATGTTTGACTATCTTAGACTATAGATGCAAAAACCCTCAACAAAATACTGGCAAATTGAATCCAGCAACATATAATATACAAAAAGTATTATACAAGATGGCAGACTGGTGAGCTGTATGTTTTAGTTACTCCTCCAGGAAAGTAGGTAGAAAGCCAGGAACTGCGTGGACTGGACACCACAGAGCAATCTATGGGCATACTTCATACAACACTCATGAAAACGTGGAACTGCTGAGATCAGCGAAATCTGTAAGTTTTTGCAGCCAGGGGACCCGCGCCCCTCCCTGCCAGGCTCAGTCCTGGGGGAGGAGGGGCTGTCAGCTCCGGGAAGGAGAAGGGAGAACTGCAGTGGCAGCCCTTATCGGAAACTCATTCCACTGATTCAAACTCCAACCATAGATAGACTGAGACCAGACACCAGAGAATCTGAGAGCAGCCAGCCCAGCAGAGAGGAGACAAGCATAGAAAAAAAACAACACGAAAAACTCCAAAATAAAAGCGGAGGATCTTTGGAGTTCTGGTGAACATAGAAAGGGGAAGGGCCCTGAGGTGCATATGCAAATCCTGAAGAAAAGCTGATCTCTCTGCCCTGTGGACCTTTCCTTAATGGCCCTGGTTGCTTTGTCTCTTAGCATTTCAATAACCCATTAGATCTCTGAGGAGGGCCCGTTTTTTTTGTTTTGTTTTGTTTTGTTTTTAATCCTTTTTTCTTTTTCTAAAACAATTACTCTAAGAAGCCCAATACAGAAAGCTTCAAAGACTTGCAATTTGGGCAGGTCAAGTCAAGAGCAGAACTAGGAGAGCTCTGAGACAAAACGCAATAATCCAGTGGCTGAGAAAATTCACTAAACACCACAACTTCCCAAGAAAAGGGGGGTGTCCGCTCACAGCCATCATCCTGGTGGACAGGAAACACTCCTACCCATCGCCAGCCCCATAGCCCAGAACTGCCCCAGACAACCCAGTGTGATGGAAGTACTTCAAATAACAGGCACACACCACAAAACTGGGCGTGGACATTAGCCTTCCCTGCAACCTCAGCTGATTGTCCCAGAGTTGGGAAGGTGGAGCAGTGAGAATTAACAAAGCCCCATTCAGCCATCATTTCAGCAGACTGGGAGCCACCCTACACAGCCCAGCAGCCCAGAACTGCCCTGGGGGGACGATACTCACCTGTGACATAGCACAGTCATCCCTCAACAGAGGACCTGGGGTGCACGGCCTGGAAGAGGGGCCCACTTGCAAGTCTCAGGAGCCATATGCCAATACCAAGGACTTGTGGGTCAGTGGCAGAGACAAACTGTGGCAGGACTGAACTGAAGGATTAGACTATTGCAGCAGCTTTAAAACTCTAGGATCACCAGGGAGATTTGATTGTTAGAGCCACCCCCCCCTCCCTGACTGCCCAAAAACACGCCCTATATACAGGGCAGGCAACACCAACTACACACGCAAGCTTGGTACACCAATTGGACCCCACAAGACTCACTCCCCCACTCACCAAAAAGGCTAAGCAGGGGAGAACTGGCTTGTGGAGAACAGGTGGCTCGTGGACGCCACCTGCTGGTTAGTTAGAGAAAGTGTACTCCACGAAGCTGTAGATCTGAGAAAATAGAGATAAGGACTTCAATTGGTCTACAAATCCTAAAAGAACCCTATCAAGTTCAGCAAATGCCACGAGGCAAAAAACAACAGAAAATTATAAAGCATATGAAAAAACCAGATGATATGGATAACCCAAGCCCAAGCACCCAAATCCAAAGATAAGAAGAGACACAGCACCTAGAGCAGCTACTCAAAGAACTAAAGATGAACAATGAGACCATAGTACGGGAGACAAAGGAAATCAAGAAGAACCTAGAAGAGCATAAAGAAGACATTGCAAGACTAAATAAAAAAATGGATGATCTTATGGAAATTAAAGAAACTGTTGACCAAATTAAAAAGATTCTGGACACTCATAGTACAAGACTAGAGGAAGTTGAACAATGAATCAGTGACCTCGAAGATGACAGAATGGAAAATGAAAGCATAAAAGAAAGAATGGGGAAAAAAATTGAAAAAATCGAAATGGACCTCAGGGATATGATAGATAATATGAAACGTCCACATATAAGACTCATTGGTGTCCCAGAAGGGGAAGAAAATGGTAAAGGTCTAGGAAGAGTATTCAAAGAAATTGTTGGGGAAAACTTCCCAAATCTTCTAAACAACATAAATACACAAATCATACATGCTCGGCGAACCCCAAATGGAATAAATCCAAATAAACCCACTCCGAGACATATACTGATCACACTGTCAAACAAAGAAGAGAAGGAGCAAGTTCTGAAAGCAGCAAGAGAAAAGCAATTCACCACATACAAAAGAAACAGCATAAGACTAAGTAGTGACTACTCAGCAGCCACCATGGAGGCAAGAAGGCAGTGGCACGATATATTTAAAATTCTGAGTGAGAAAAATTTCCAGCCAAGAATACTTTATCCAGCAAAGCTCTCCTTCAAATTTGAGGGAGAGCTTAAATTTTTCACAGACAAACAAATGCTGAGAGAATTTGCTAACAAGAGACCTGCCCTACTGGAGATACTCAAGGGAGCCCTACAGACAGAGAAACAAAGAAAGGACAGAGAGACTTGGAGAAAGGTTCAGTACTAAAGAGATTCGGTATGGGTACAATAAAGGATATTAATAGACAGAGGGGAAAAATATGACAAACATAAACCAAAGGATAAGATGGCTGATTCAAGAAATGCCTTCACGGTTATAATGCTGAATGTAAATGGATTAAACTCCCTAATTAAAAGATATAGATTCGCAGAATGGATCAAAAAAAATGAACCATCAATATGTTGCATAGAAGAGACTCATCTTAGACACAGGGACACAAAGAAACTGAAAGTGAAAGGATGGAAAAAAATATTTCATGCAAGCTACAGCCAAAAGAAAGCAGGTGTAGCAATATTAATCTCAGATAAAATAGACTTCAAATGCAGGGATGTTTTGAGAGACAAAGAAGGCCACTACATACTAATAAAAGAGGCAATTCAGCAAGAAGAAATAACAATCGTAAATATCTATGCACCCAACCAAGGTGCCACAAAATACATGAGAGAAACACTGGCAAAACTAAAGGAAGCAATTGATGTTTCCACAATAATTGTGGGAGACTTCAACACATCACTCTCTCCTATAGATAGATCAACCAGACAGAAGACCAATAAGGAAATTGAAAACCTAAACAATCTGATAAATGAATTAGATTTAACAGACATCTACAGGACATTACATACCAAATCAGCAGGGTACACATATTTTTCTAGTGCTCATGGAACTTTCTCCAGAATAGATCATATGCTGGGACATAAAACAAGCCTCAATAAATTTAAAAAGATTGAAATTATTCAAAGCACATTCTCTGACCACAGTGGAATACAATTAGAAGTCAATAACCATCAGAGACTTAGAAAATTCACAAATACCTGGAAGTTAAACAACACACTCCTAAACAATCAGTGGGTTAAAGAAGAAATAGCAAGAGAAATTGCTAAATATATAGAGAAGAATGAAAATGAGAACACAACATACCAAAACCTATGGGATGCAGCAAAAGCAGTGCTAAGGGGGAAATTTATAGCACTAAACGCATATATTAAAAAGGAAGAAAGAGCCAAAATCAAAGAACTAATGGATCAACTGAAGAAGCTAGAAAATGAACAGCAAACCAATCCTAAACCAAATACAAGAAAAGAAATAACAAGGATTAAAGCAGAAATAAATGACATAGAGAACAAAAAAACAATAGAGAGGATAAATATCACCAAAAGTTGTTTTTTTGAGAAGATCAACAAGATTGACAAGCCCCTAGCTAGACTGACAAAATCAAAAAGAGAGAAGACCCATATAAACAAAATAATGAATGAAAAAGGTGACATAACTGTAGATCCTGAAGAAATTAAAAAAATTATAAGAGGATATTATGAACAACTGTATGGCAACAAACTGGATAATGTAGTGGAAATGGACAATTTCCTGGAAACATATGAACAACCTAGACTGACCAGAGGAGAAATAGAAGACCTCAACCAACCCATCACAAGCAAAGAGATCCAATCAGTCATCAAAAATCTTCCCACAAATAAATGCCCAGGACCAGATGGCTTCACAGGGGAATTCTACCAAACTTTCCAGAAAGAACTGACACCAATCTTACTCAAACTCTTTCAAAACATTGAAGAAAATGGAACACTACCTAACTCATTTTATGAAGCTAACATCAATCTAATACCAAAACCAGGCAAAGATGTTACAAAAAAGGAAAACTACCAGCCAATCTCCCTAATGAATATAGATGCAAAAATCCTCAACAAAATACTTGCAAATCGAATCCAAAGACACATTAAAAAAATCATACACCATGACCAAGTGGGGTTCATTCCGGGCATGCAAGGATGGTTCAACATAAGAAAATCAATCAATGTATTACAACATATTAACAAGTCAAAAGGGAAAAATCAATTGATTATCTCAATAAATGCTGAAAAAGCATTTGACAAAATCCAACATCCCTTTTTGATAAAAACACTTCAAAAGGTAGGAATTGAAGGAAACTTCCTCAACATCATAAAGAGCATATATGAAAAACCCACAGCCAGCATAGTACTCAATGGTGAGAGACTGAAAGCCTTCCCTCTAAGATCAGGAACAAGACAAGGATGCCCGCTGTCACCACTGTTATTCAACATTGTGCTGGAAGTGCTAGCCAGGGCAATCCGGCAAGACAAAGAAATAAAAGGCATCCAAATCGGAAAAGAAGAAGTAAAACTGTCATTGTTTGCAGATGATATGATCTTATATCTAGAAAACCCTGAGAAATCAACGATACACCTACTAGAGCTAATAAACAAATTTAGCAAAGTAGCGGGATACAAGGTTAATGCACATAAGTCAGTAATGTTTCTTTTTTTTTTTTTTAATCATCATTTTATTGAGATATATTCACATACCACGCAGTCATACAAAACAAATTGTACTTTCGATTGTTTACAGTACCATTACATAGTTGTACATTCATCACCTAAATCAATCCCTGACACCTTCATTAGCACACACACAAAAATAACAAGAATAATAATTAGAGTGAAAAAGAGCAATTGAAGTAAAAAAGAACACTGGGTACCTTTGTCTGTTTGTTTCCTTCCCCTACTTTTCTACACATCCATCCATAAACTAGACAAAGTGGTGTTTGGTCCTAATGGCTTTCCCAATCCCATTGTCACCCCTCATAAGCTACATTTTCATACAACTGTCTTCGAGATTCATGGGTTCTGGGTTGTAGTTTGATAGTTTCAGGCATCCACCACCAGCTACCCCAATTCTTTAGAACCTAAAAAGGGTTGTCTAAAGTGTGCATAAGAGTACCCACCAGAGTGACCTCTCGGCTCCTTTCGGAATCTCTCTGCCACTGAAGCTTATTTCATTTCCTTTCACATCCCCCTTTTGGTCAAGAAGATGTTCTCCGTCCCACGGTGCCAAGTCTACATTCCTCCCTGGGAGTCAAATTCCACGTTGCCAGGGAGATTCACTTCCCTGGGTGTCTGATCCCACATAGGGGGGAGGGCAGCGACTCCACCTTTCAAGTTGGCTTAGCCAGAGAGAGAGGGCCACATCCGAGCAACAAAGAGGCACCCAGGTGGAGACTCCCAGGCACAAATACAGGGAGGCCCAGCCTCTCCTTTGCAGCAACCGTCTTCCCAAGGGTAAAACTTATGGTAGAGGGCTCAACCCATCAAACCACCAGTCCCCTATGTCTGTGGTCATGTTAGCAACCATGGAGGTGGGGTAGGCGAATACCCCTGCATTCTCCACAGGCTCCTCAAGGGGGCACTACATCTTTTTTTTTTTTTTCCCTTGTTTGTCTTTTTTCTTTTCTTTTCTTTTCTTTTTTTTTTTTAACTTTCCCTTCTTTTTTCAAATCACCTGTATGAAAAAAAAAGTTAAAAAGAAAACAAACATACAATAAAAGAACATTTCAAAGAGACCATAGCAAGGGAGTAAGAAAAAGACAACTAACCTAAGATAACTGCTTAACTTCTAACATGTTCCTACTTTACCCCAAGAAAGTTACATAATATAGCAACATTTCAGTGAACTTGTTCCTACTACAACCATCAGAAATTAACAGACCATAGTCATTTCTGGGCATCCCCAGAACGTTAAATAGCTTATCTGTTCTTCTTGGATTATTGTTCCCCCTTCCTTAATTGCTCTCTACTGCTAGTTCCCCTACATTCTACATTATAAACCATTTGTTTTACATTTTTCAAAGTTCACATTAGTGGTAGCATATAATATTTCTCTTTTTGTGCCTGGCTTATTTCGCTCAGCATTATGTCTTCAAGGTTCATCCATGTTGTCATATGTTTCACCAGATCGTTCCTTCTTACTGCCGCGTAGTATTCCATCGTGTGTATATACCACATTTTATTTATCCACTCATCTGTTGAAGGACATTTGGGTTGTTTCCATCTCTTGGCAATTGTGAATAATGCTGCTATGAACATTGGCGTGCAGATATCTGTTCGTGTCACTGCTTTCCGATCTTCCGGGTATATACCGAGGAGTGCAGTCGCTGGATCGAATGGTAGCTCTATATCTAGTTTTCTAAGGAACTGCCAGACTGACTTCCAGAGTGGCTGAACCATTATACAGTCCCACCAACAATGAATAAGAGTTCCAATTTCTCCACATCCCCTCCAGCATTTGTAGTTTCCTGTTTGTTTAATGGCAGCCATTCTAACCGGTGTTAGATGGTATCTCATTGTGGTCTTAATTTGCATCTCTCTAATAGCTAGTGAAGCTGAACATTTTTTCATGTGTTTCTTGGCCATTTGTATTTCCTCTTCAGAGAACTGTCTTTTCATATCTTTTGCCCATTTTATAATTGGGCTGTCTGTACTATTGTCATTGAGTTGTAGGATTTCTTTGTATATGCAAGATATCAGTCTTTTGTCAGATACATGGTTTCCAAAAATTTTTTCCCATTGAGTTGGCTGCCTCTTTACCTTTTTGAGAAATTCCTTTGAGGTGCAGAAACTTCTAAGCTTGAGGAGTTCCCATTTATCTATTTTCTCTTTTGTTGCTTGTGCTTTGGGTGTAAAGTCTAGGAAGTGGCCTCCTAATACAAGGTCTTGAAGATGTTTTCCTACATTATCTTCTAGGAGTTTTATGGTACTTTCTTTTATATTGAGATCTTTGGTCCATTTTGAGTTAATTTTTGTGTAGGGGGTGAGGTAGGGGTCCTCTTTCATTCTTTTGGATATGGATATCCAACTCTCGCAGCCCCATTTGTTGAAAAGACCATTATGGCTCAGTTCGGTGACTTTGGGGGCCTTATCAAAGATCAGTCGGCCATAGATCTGAGGGTCTATCTCTGAATTCTCAATTCGATTCCATTGATCTATATGTCTATCTTTGTGCCAGTACCATGCTGTTTTGGCAACTGTGGCTTTATAATAAGCTTCAAAGTCAGGGAGTGTAAGTCCTCCCACTTCGTTTTTCTTTTTTAGAGTGTCTTTAGCAATTCGAGGCATCTTCCCTTTCCAAATAAATTTGATAACTAGCTTTTCCAAGTCTGCAAAGTAGGTTGTTGGAATTTTGATTGGGATTGCATTGAATCTGTAGATGAGTTTGGGTAGAATTGACATCTTAATGACATTTAGCCTTCCTATCCATGAACATGGAATATTTTTCCATCTTTTAAGGTCCCCTTCTATTTCTTTTAGTAGAGTTATGTAGTTTTCTTTGTATAGGTCTTTTACATCTTTGGTTAAGTTGATTCCTAGGTACTTGATTTTTTTAGTTGCTATTGAAAATGGTATCTTTTTCTTGAGTGTCTCTTCAGTTTGTTCATTTCTAGCATATAGGAACATTACTGACTTATGTGTATTAATCTTGTATCCCGCTACTTTGCTAAATTTGTTTATTAGCTCTAGTAGGTGTATCGTTGATTTCTCAGGGTTTTCTAGATATAAGATCATATCATCTGCAAATAATGACAGTTTTACTTCTTCTTTTCCAATTTGGATGCCTTTTATTTCTTTGTCTTGCCGGATTGCCCTGGCTAGCACTTCCAGCACAATGTTGAATAACAGTGGTGACAGCGGGCATCCTTGTCTTGTTCCTGATCTTAGAGGGAAGGCTTTCAGTCTCTCACCATTGAGTACTATGCTGGCTGTGGGTTTTTCATATATGCTCTTTATCATGTTGAGGAAGTTTCCTTCAATTCCTACCTTTTGAAGTGTTTTTATCAAAAAGGGATGTTGGATTTTGTCAAATGCTTTTTCAGCATCTATTGAGATGATCAATTGATTTTTCCCTTTCGAGTTTTTAATGTGTTGTAATACATTGATTGTTTTTCTGATGTTGAACCATCCTTGCATGCCTGGAATGAACCCCACTTGGTCATGGTGTATGATTTTTTTAATGTGTCTTTGGATTCGATTTGCAAGTATTTTGTTGAGGATTTTTGCATCTATATTCATTAGGGAGATTGGCCGGTAGTTTTCCTTTTTTGTAGCATCTTTGCCTGGTTTTTGTATTAGATTGATGTTAGCTTCATAAAATGAGTTAGGTAGTGTTCCATTTTTTTCAATGTTTTGAAAGAGTTTGAGTAAGATTGGTGTCTGTTCTTTCTGGAAAGTTTGGTAGAATTCCCCTGTGAAGCCATCTGGCCCTGGGCATTTATTTGTGGGAAGATTTTTGATGACTGATTGGATCTCTTTGCTTGTGATGGGTTGGTTGAGGTCTTCTATTTCTTCTCTGGTCAGTCTAGGTTGTTCATATGTTTCCAGGAAATTGTCCATTTCTTCTACATTATCCAGTTTGTTGCCATACAGTTGTTCATAATATCCTCTTATAATTTTTTTAATTTCTTCAGGATCTGCAGTTATGTCACCTTTTTCATTCATTATTTTGTTTATATGGGTCTTCTCTCTTTTTGATTTTGTCAGTCTAGCTAGGGGCTTGTCAATCTTGTTGATCTTCTCAAAGAACCAACTTTTGGTGATATTTATCCTTTCTATTGTTTTTTTGTTCTCTATGTCATTTATTTCTGCTTTAATCCTTGTTATTTCTTTTCTTCTACTTGGTTTAGGATTGGTTTGCTGTTCATTTTCTAGCTTCTTCAGTTGATCCATTAGTTCTTTCATTTTGGCTCTTTCTTCCTTTTTAATATATGCGTTTAGTGCTATAAATTTCCCCCTTAGCACTGCTTTTGCTGTATCCCATAGGTTTTGGTATGTTGTGTTCTCATTTTCATTCGTCTCTATATATTTAACAATTTCTCTTGCTATTTCTTCTTTAACCCACTGATTGTTTAGGAGTGTGTTGTTTAACCTCCAGGTATTTGTGAATTTTCTAAGTCTCTGATGGTTATTGACTTCTAATTGTATTCCATTGTGGTCAGAGAATGTGCTTTGAATAATTTCAATCTTTTTAAATTTATTGAGGCTTGTTTTATGTCCCAGCATATGATCTATTCTGGAGAAAGTTCCGTGAGCACTAGAAAAGTATGTGTATCCTGGTGATTTGGGATGTAATGTCCTGTAGATCTCTGTTAAATCTAATTCATTTATCAGATTGTTTAGGTTTTCAATTTCCTTATTGGTCTTCTGTCTGGTTGATCTATCTATAGGAGAGAGTGATGTGTTGAAGTCTCCCACAATTATTGTGGAAACATCAATTGCTTCCTTTAGTTTTGCCAATGTTTCTCTCATGTATTTTGTGGCACCTTGATTGGGTGCATAGACATTTACGATTGTTATTTCTTCTTGCTGAATTGCCCCTTTTATTAGTATGTAGTGGCCTTCTTTGTCTCTCAAAACATCCTTGCATTTGAAGTCTATTTTATCTGAGATTAATATTGCTACACCTGCTTTCTTTTGGCTGTAGCTTGCATGAAATATTTTTTTCCATCCTTTCACTTTCAGTTTCTTTGTGTCCCTGTGTCTAAGATGAGTCTCTTGTATGCAACATATTGATGGTTCATTTTTTTTGATCCATTCTGCGAATCTATATCTTTTAATTGGGGAGTTTAATCCATTTACATTCAACGTTAAAACCGTGAAGGCATTTCTTGAATTGGCCATCTTATCCTTTGGATTATGTTTGCCATATTTTTCCCTCTCTCTATTAATATCCTTTATTGTACCCATATCGAATCTCTTTAGTACTGAACCTTTCTCCAAGTCTCTCTGTCCTGTCTTTGTTTCTCTGTCTGTAGGCCTCCCTTTATTATCTCCAGTAGGGCAGGTCTCTTGTTAGCAAATTCTCTCAGCATTTCTTTGTCTGTGAAAAATTTAAGCTCTCCCTCAAATTTGAAGGAGAGCTTTGCTGGATAAAGTATTCTTGGCTGGAAATTCCTCTCTCTCAGAATTTTAAATATATCGTGCCACTGCCTTCTCGCCTCCATGGTGGCTGCTGAGTAGTCACTACTTAGTCTTATGCTGTTTCCTTTGTATGTGGTGAATTGCTTTTCTCTTGCTGCTTTCAGAACTTGCTCCTTCTCTTCTATGTTTGACAGTGTGATCAGTATATGTCTCGGAGTGGGTTTTTTTGGATTTATTCTATTTGGAGTTCGCTGAGCATTTATGATTTGTGTATTTATGTTGTTTAGAAGATTTGGGAAGTTTTCCCCAACAATTTCTTTGAATACTCTTCCTAGACCTTTACCCTTTTCTTCCCCTTCTGGGACACCAATGAGTCTTATATTCGGACGTTTCATATTATCTATCATATTCCTGAGGTCCATTTCGAGTTTTTCAATTTTTTTCCCCATTCTTTCTTTTATGCTTTCATTTTCCATTCTGTCATCTTCCAGGTCACTGATTCGTTGTTCAACTTCTTCTAGTCTTGTACTATGAGTCTCCAGAATCTTTTTAATTTGGTCAACAGTTTCTTTAATTTCCATAAGATCATCCATTTTTTTATTTAGTCTTGCAATGTCTTCTTTATGCTCTTCTAGGGTCTTCTTGATTTCCTTCATATCCCGTACTAGGGTCTCATTGTTCATCTTTAGTTCTTTGAGTAGCTGCTCTAGGTGTGTCTCTTCTGGTCTTTTGATTTGGGTGCTTGGGCTTGGGTTATCCATATCGTCTGGTTTTTTCATATGCTTTATAATTTTCTGTTGTTTTTGGCCTCGTGGCATTTGCTGACCTTGATAGGGTTCTTTTAGGGTTTGTAGACCAGTTGAAGTCCTTATCTCTAATTTATCAGGTCTACAGCTTCGTGGAGTACACTTTCTCTAACTAACCAGCAGGTGGCGTCCACGAGCCACCTGTTCTCCACAAGCCAGATCTCCCCTGCTTAGCCTTTTTGGTGAGTGGGGGAGTGAGTCTTGTGGGGCCCAATTGGTGTCCCAAGCTTGCGTGTGTAGTTGGTGTTGCCTGCCCTGTATGTGGGGCGTGTTTCTGGGCAGTCGGGGAGGGGGGGTGGCCCTAACAATCAAATCTCCCTGATGATCCTAGAGTTTTAAAGCTACTGCAATAGTCTAATCCTTCAGTTCAGTCCTGCCACAGTTTGTCTCTGCCACTGACCCACAAGTCTTTGGTATTGGCGTATGGCTCCTGAGACTTGCAAGTGGGCCCCTCTTCCAGGCTGTGCACCCCGGGTCCTCTGTTGAGGGATGACTGTGCTATGTCACAGGTGAGTGCCGTCCCCCCAGGGCAGTTCTGGGCTGCTGGGCTGTGTTGGGAGGCTCCCAGTCTGCTCAAATGATGGCTGAATGGGGCTCTGTTAATTCACACTGCTCCCCCTTCCCAGCTCTGGGACATTCAGCTGAGGTTGCAGGGAAGGCTAATGTCCACGCCCAGTTTTGTGGTGTGTGCCTGTTATTTGAAGCACTTCCGTCACACTGGGTTGTCTGGGGCAGCTCTGGGCTATGGGGCTGGTGATGGGCAGGAGTGTTTCCTGTGCACCAGGATGGTGGCTGTGAGCGGACACCCCCCTTTTCTTGGGAAGTTGTGTTGTTTAGTGAATTTTCTCAGCCACTGGATTATTGCCTTTTGTCTCAGAGCTCTCTTAGTTCTGCTCTTGACTTGACGTGCCCAAATTTCAATTCTTTGAAGCTTTCTGTATTGAGCTTCTTAGAGTAATTGTTTTAGAAAAAGCAAAAAGGATTAAAAAAAAGAAAAAAAACGGCCCTCCTCAGAGATCTAATGGGTTATTGAAATGCTAATAGACAAAGCAACCAGAGCCATTAAGGAAAGGTGCACAGGGCAGAGAGATCAGCCTTGCTTCAGGATTTGCATATGCGCCTCAAGGCCTGATCTCCGCCCTTCCCCTTTCTGTGTTCACCAGAACTCCAAAAATCCTCTGCTTTTATTTTGGAGCTTCTCGTGTTGTTTTCCTTCTATGCCCGTCTCCTCTCTGCTGGGCTGGCTGCTCTCAGAGTCTCTGGTGTCTGGCCTCAGTCTATCTATGGTTGGAGTTTGAATCAGTAGAATGAGTTTCCGATAAGAGCAGCCACTTCAATTCTCCCTTCTGCTTCCTGGAGCTGACAGCCCCTCCTCCCCCGGGACTGAGCCTGGCAGGGAGGGGCGCGGGTCCCCTGGCCGCAAAAACTTACAGATTTCGCTGATCTCAGCAGTTCCACGTTTTCATGAGTGTTGTATGAAGTATGCCCAAAGACAGATTGCTCTGTGGTGTCCAGTCCACGCAGTTCCTGGCTTTTTACCTACTTTCCTGGAGGAGTAACTAAAACATACAGCTCACCAGTCTGCCACCTTGCCCCGCCTCTCTGCCACCTTGCCCCGCCTCAGTAATGTTTCTATATGCTAGAAATGAACAAACTGAAGAGACACTCAAGAAAAAGATACCATTTTCAATAGCAACTAAAAAAATCAAGTACCTAGGAATCAACTTAACCAAAGATGTAAAAGACCTATACAAAGAAAACTACATAACTCTACTAAAAGAAATAGAAGGGGACCTTAAAAGATGGAAAAATATTCCATGTTCATGGATAGGAAGGCTAAATGTCATTAAGATGTCAATTCTACCCAAACTCATCTACAGATTCAATGCAATCCCAATAAAAATTCCAACAACCTGCTTTGCAGACTTGGAAAAGCTAGTTATCAAATTTATCTGGAAAGGGAAGATGCCTCGAATTGCTAAAGACACTCTAAAAAAGAAAAACAAAGTGGGAGGACTTACACTCCCTGACTTTGAAGCTTATTATAAAGCCACAGTTGCCAAAACAGCATGGTACTGGCACAAAGATAGACATATAGATCAATGGAATCGAATTGAGAATTTGGAGATAGAACCTCAGATCTATGGCCGACTGATCTTTGATAAGGCCCCCAAGGTCACTGAACTGAGTCATAATGGTCTTTTCAACAAATGGGGCTGGGAGAGTTGGATATCCATATCCAAAAGAATGAAAGAGGACCCCTACCTCACCCCCTACACAAAAATTAACTCAAAATGGACCAAAGATCTCAATATAAAAGAAAGTACCATAAAACTTCTAGAAGATAATGTAGGAAAACTTCTTCAAGACCTTGTATTAGGTGGCCACTTCCTAGACTTTACACCCAAAGCACAATCAACAAAAGAGAAAATAGATAAATGGGAACTCCTCAAGCTTAGAAGTTTCTGCACCTCAAAGGAATTTCTCAAAAAGGTAAAGAGGCAGCCAACTCAATGGGAAAAAATTTTTGGAAAACATGTATCTGACAAAAGACTGATATCTTGCATATATAAAGAAATCCTACAACTCAATGACAATAGTACAGCCGGCCCAATTATAAAATGGGCAAAAGATATGAAAAGACAGTTCTCTGAAGAGGAGATACAAATGGCCAAGAAACACATGAAAAAATGTTCAGCTTCACTAGCTATTAGAGAGATGCAAATTAAGACCACAATGAGATACCATCTAACACCAGTTAGAATGGCTGCCATTAAACAAACAGGAAACTACAAATGCTGGAGGGGATGTGGAGAAATTGGAACTCTTATTCACTGTTGGTGGGAGTGTATAATGGTTCAGCCACTCTGGAAGTCAGTCTGGCAGTTCCTTAGAAAACTAGATATAGAGTTACCGTTCGATCCAGAGATTGCACTTCTCGGTATATACCCGGAAGGTCGGAAAGCAGTGACACGAACAGATATCTGCATGCCAATGTTCACAGCAGCATTATTCACAATTGCCAAAAGATGGAAACAACCCAAATGTCCTTCAACAGATGAGTGGATAAATAAAATGTGGTATATACACACGATGGAATACTACGCGGCAGTAAGAAGGAACGATCTCGTGAAACATATGACAACATGGATGAACCTTGAAGACATAATGCTAAGCGAAATAAGCCAGGCACAAAAAGAGAAATATTATATGCTACCACTAATGTGAACTTTGAAAAATGTAAAACAAATGGCTTATAATGTAGAATGTAGGGGAACTAGCAATAGAGAGCAATTAAGGAAGGGGGAACAATAATCCAAGAAGAACAGATAAGCTATTTAACGTTCTGGGGATGCCCAGGAATGACTATGGTCTGTTAATTTCTGATGGATATAGTAGGAGCAAGTTCACAGAAATGTTGCTGTATTAGGTAACTTTCTTGGGGTAAAGTAGGAACATGTTGGAAGTTAAGCAGTTATCTTAGGTTAGTTGTCTTTTTCTTACTCCCTTGTTATGGTCTCTTTGAAATGTTCTTTTATTGTATGTTTGTTTTCTTTTTAACTTTTTTTTTCATACAGTTGATTTAAAAAAGAAGGGAAAGTTAAAAAAAAAAAAATAAAAAAACAAGGAAAAAAAAAAAGATGCAGTGCCCCTTGAGGAGCCTGTGGAGAATGCAGGGGTATTCACCTACCCCACCTCCATGGTTGCCAACATGACCACAGACATAGGGGACTGGTGGTTTGATGGGTTGAGCCCTCTACCACAGGTTTTACCCTTGGGAAGACGGTTGCTGCAAAGGAGAGGCTAGGCCTCCCTATGGTTGTGCCTAAGAGCCTCCTCCCGAATGCCTCTTTGTTGCTCAGATGTGGCCCTGTCTCTCTAGTTAAGCCAACTTGAAAGGTGAAATTACTGCCCTCCCCCCTACGTGGGATCAGACACCCAGGGGAGTGAATCTCCCTGGCAACGTGGAATACGACTCCCGGGGAGGAATGTAGACCTGGCATCGTGGGACGGAGAACATCTTCTTGACCAAAAGGGGGATGTGAAAGGAAATGAAATAAGCTTCAGTGGCAGAGAGAATCCAAAAGGAGCCAAGAGGTCACTCTGGTGGGCACTCTTACGCACACTTTAGACAACCCTTTTTAGGTTCTAAAGAATTGGGGTAGCTGGTGGTGGATACCTGAAAGTATCAAACTACAACCCAGAACCCATGAATCTCGAAGACAGTTGTATAAAAATGTAGCTTATGAGGGGTGACAAGGGGATTGGGAAAGCCATAAGGACCACACTCCACTTTGTCTAGTTTATGGATGGATGAGTAGAAAAATAGGGGAAGGAAACAAACAGACAAAGGTACCCAGTGTTCTTTTTTACTTCAATTGCTCCTTTTCACTCTAATTATTATTCTTGCTATTCTTGTGTGTGTGCTAATGAAGGTGTCAGGGATTGATTTGGGTGATGAATGTACAACTACGTAATGGTACTGTAAACAATCGAAAGTACGATTTGTTTTGTATGACTGCGTGGTATGTGAATATATCTCAATAAAATGAAGATAAAAAAAAAAAAAAAGACATAATGCTGAAGAAAATAAGCCAGGCACAAAAACAGAGATATTGTATGTTACCACTAATGTGAATTCTGTGAAAAATGTACAATGTTTTATACTGTAGAATGTAGGGGACCTAGAGATACCAATTAGTGGAGGGGGAATGATAATCTAATAAGAACAGATAAACTATGGAGGGTAATCTCAATGTTATGGGAATGCTCAGGAATGATTATGGTTTGTAAACTTTCTTGGATATAGTAAGATCATGTTGGAAGCAATAGAGTTATTTTAGGTTTCTTTTTCTCTTATTCGTTTGTTTTCTTAGGGGTTGTTAATTTTCTTGGGGTATGGTAGGAACATGTTGGAAGCAATGTAGTTATTTTAGATTATTTGTTTTTCTTACTCCTCTGTTTGGACATGGTTTATTAATTTTCTTGGGGTATGGTAGGAACATATTGGAAGCAAAGTAGTTATTTTAGGTTATTTGTTTTCCTTAATCCATTGCTTTGTTTGAAATGTTGTGGGGTTTTTTTGGTTGTTGTTTGCCTGTTTGTTTTTAATTTTTTGATAAACAAAGTTAAAAAATTGAAAAAAAATCAGTAGAAATATGGGAGTAGAAACTAAATGACAAATAGGGTGGGATGGGGGGATGGTTTGGGTATACTCTTTTCACGTTTATTTTTTATTCTTATTCTGATTCTTTCTGATGCAAGGAAAATGTTCAGAAATAGATTGTGGTGATGAACGCATAACTATATGATCATACTGTGAACAGTTGATTGTATACCATGGATGACTGTATGGTTTGTGAATATATTTCAATAAAACTGAATTTAAAAAAAAAAAAAAAGTGAATAGCTTCTGCCCAAGATGACAGAATGAGAGTAATTCTCTGATTTTTCTACACCGTTTTCTGTTCCTTTACTCTTCTACTAATCTTGTTTATTATTCCACTTTTAGTGTCTTCTAGAACACTAATGCAGTCTCCCTTATCTTCATCCTATTATTTTTGTCTCCCTATGGTTTCCCGCCACCAGTTAAGGAAAAACGAAACTGTTTTAGATGTTTTTCCCAGACTATAACTACAGCTCTGAATTTAACAGATTGCTGGTTCTGTCATTCCTTACCTAATCCTGCTGTCAAAAATTTAATTGCTATTCCTTAAATACTTTAGGAAGTAGATTCCCTTCTACAAGTCACTTCTGGTACTTTGTTTCCCTCACTTTATTAATCTCAAACTTTAGTATTGTAAAACTTAGACCTTGATCTCACATTGACAAAATGCTTTTGCTGAAGTCTTTATAATCCTATCAGCAAGGCCTAGCCAATCAGGAGTAGATGCTAATATTGGGGCTATCCTGGTTGCAATGGCCAGTTTGTTTTCTTCAGCCTGTCCATCATGAGAGACACTAAATTGGCTCATTCTTATTTTAGTAAATGATAGTTATACTCCTAATTCTATCTGTACTCCACTAGGGTACGACTTCTTACACGGACATCAGTGTTACACCTCCTGCTATGCACTACCTTATCCTGTGTATTCATGGCATTTGTTAGAGATTTAAAACTATTATTCCTCCAGTGGATCATGTCTCCTTCAGAAGAATACCCAGAAGCCTCCAGAACAGGGCAAACATTTTGTTCAAGAGAACTTCCAGGAGGGATAATTGATTCCCTCTTTACGTGCAT
Source organism: Choloepus didactylus (assembly GCF_015220235.1). Classification (NCBI taxonomy): domain Eukaryota; kingdom Metazoa; phylum Chordata; class Mammalia; order Pilosa; family Megalonychidae; genus Choloepus; species Choloepus didactylus. The sequence continues at coordinate 7,026,318 of NC_051335.1, forward strand.
TCCAAAGCTGCAGTTTCCATGGTGGGGATAATACACCTAGAAAGGTAGTCCAAAACTTGTCTCTGATCCTAGTAGAAGTAATAAATTATGAAACTTCTGCTCTGGAAATAAAAAAACTAGTGTATATTCATTAGCTAGAGTTGTCACGGACAATCACATAGCCCTTGATTTCCTCTTAGCCAGCCAAAAAATTGTTTGTGGCTATAGCAAATATTTCTTGTTATACCTATGAAAATACTACAGGGCAAGCAGAATAGTTTGTGGCTAGGGTAAAAGAAGAAGCCACCTGGTTGTCTAAAACTGACCCAGTTGGATTCTGGGAAATGTTTTCTTTGCATAGGTTTCATAATCTAGGCCCCTGGATTTGAGACCTATAACGAGGACTACTAGTTTGTTTCTGATAATTGCTTGTGTTACAGTTGACCGATACATCCTGCCCAGAGTCTTAAATGTTACCAGACAGCCATTTTCACTTCAGACCATGTAACAACTTATATTGCACCAAGATGAGGATAGACTAACTGTAGTCCAAATACAGGGTATGTTCTCTAAACAACCTCCTGATTAACAATGTGGAAAATCTGGGTATCATGGATTAACTTTGTGCAGCCTGACTTCATCTGTCCTTAGCCAAAGTGGGGTACCAAGAAAGAAAAGAAAGAAAAGAAACAGCTCCTGACATCCATGAATTGGTCTGATACTCACAGCTAGGTCTTGCTGTTGGTATAAGCTGGCCTGTCACTCACATCTAGACCATGTTATTCTCCTGTTGGTTATGAATAATCTCACAGAACACCAATATCAGACAAAGTTACTTTGAGACCATGATAAAGTGAGACAAAACAAGGCCACTTCATAATTTTGTCTAAGCACGGACAAAAACAAGGCCACTGTGCAACTTACAAAATGCCAGACATCCCCTTCTCTCAGCTAAGATGAATTACTACTGCTTCTTTACCAATTATAACTTTATCCTTGCTCTAGTCTGCCCTCCCTATAGATGAGATTTATTGAGATATCCAGTGATAGAATTATCCCAGCTATCTGACAGTCCCTCTAATCTAGAGCAAACCCTCCCCAAATCACCCAACCAAAGGCCAAGTATTTTCTTAACACTCTTTTACTGACACACCCCATGGTTCCCCATTGTGTTCCCCCTCACAACAAGTAATAAACCCAACTTGTTCAACAACAAATGTGTTCCTGGCAGTCTTTGGCTGGAGGGCGTTGACACTAGAGAACTTTAATGGGACCTAAAAGCTGCAAATGAGACTCTTCAAGATGGTGAAGGAAATGTTTCAGGAAACTAGACCTTCTCAGGAGGAGTAACTCAGGGTTTTTTTACACAGTTTCCAGCTGGCTTAAAGGCAGTGGCCTATTTGGATGATCTTAGCTCAATGTTGGATAATAATAAGAAGGTTATTGCTGTGATCTAATAAGATTTGGAGGGCACTAAGGGAAGGGGCATGGTCTTATAATAACCTCAAAACTCATCTAAGTTACGTCTTCTAGTTAGTCAGGATTGCCTCTCTCTTCACTGTGCCCCAGTGCTCTCAAGGGCTGGTTTAATCATATCCCCAGGAATATCTGACTAGGTCTCTACCTTCCTGGAAGTCCTGCTACTACTGTTTAGTCTCATGGACTCCAGGATTCCATCCTTGGGCTCCACTTGTGTTAAGAGTCCAGGCCCCACGGAGCCAGAGCTTCCTAGGTCCTCATGTCAAGAGTACTAATCCTCATCCTTGATACATTAGGACCAAAGGAACCCAAAAAGGTTTGGACTCTCCTAGGAGTCCAATAAGTGATTGAAGGAGAGAAACTCTGTTTCCATGATGGCATGTGTGGTAACACAATGCCCTGAGTGATCACTTATACCTGGGAGGGGGTGGGGGATGGAAGTGAAGGGCTTCATGAAGGAAAATAATATTTTTGTTGAGTCCTGAAGGATGAGTAGAAAATGGTCAGAAGGTCAAGGGGAGGGAGGCAGGGGATGCAGGCAGGCTGTGGAAAGAATATTCCAGGCATATGGAATAGCATGTGCAAAGGCACAGAGGAGTGAAACAGAATGATGCATTTTTGGACCTCTACATGTTTCACTGTAGGCAAAGGGTAACATTTGAAGAAGGAGCAATAGGAGATGAAGGTAGAGAATTCCACAGGGACGAGGCCATGGAAGAACTTTCTTGGCAACGACAACAATATTTTAACTTTATAAGCGATGTTATCTGTCAAAGACTTTTGGTAGAACAGCCATGTGGTAGGATTTGCTTTGCAGATGCATCTTCCTGGTTTCTCCTTAGTCCCCTTAGGGTCAAATTTTTAACAAAACAGCCTTGACTGATCCATTTAAAATGTGTCAGAACATATCACTCTTCTGTTCAAAACTTCCCCATGACTCAGATCTTGGTTTCTAGATAACTGTTCCCCACTAAAAGAAACTAGAAGTGCTCAGAGAAATGGTGGATTATAGGTCTGAGGCAGGGAAAAAGCAAGATGAACCTGGAACAACTGTGCCAGGAAATAAGGAAGTGCTCAAAGAATCATGGGGATGTGTCAAAAGGACACAGAAGCCAGCTTGAAAGGTCTCTCACTGAACAAATCTGGGACAATTTGGGCATCAAAATACTGATAGTAATAGATTGTAACCCATTACATAAAACAGGAATCCATGAGTCCATACTGGTATGAACAAACAAACGAATGAATGATTGATTATGGGAGAAGGCAAAACTCTTCCTTTCAGTAGAAAGCCAAGTACTAACTGTAGAAAGAAGATGGAAATAGAAAATCACCATTTGGCAATCATCCGGCAGGAATTAGCAATGGAAACTAAAACTGTTGGTTGAAGGTTTGAGGAGGTACAGGATATTTACACATACACAAAGTACTTACACAGAGATAGCCTTCATAGTGAAGAAATCTGTTAGACATCACCTTAACCAACTAAGTGAACAAAATTAATGTTCTCAATAATGGAGGAAACTGACCTTCTGTGGGCCCTGTTCTGATGCACTGAGAAGGACACAACATCTCTTCTGTGTTATTCCTGCACAAAATGGATAACCTGAACCATGAGGAAACATTATACACCCCCCCCCCCCAAATTGAGGGACATTCTAAAAAATAGCTGGCCTGTATACTTCAAAAATGTCAATGTCATGTAAGTCAAAGAAAGGCTGGGGAGCCTTTCAAGATTAAAGGAGACTAAAAAAGTCACGGCAATTAAAAGCAATGAATGAACCTAGATTGGAATAGCTTGAATCCTGGATCAGCAGGGGAAGCTGCCATAAAGGACATTAATTAGACAATTGCCTACATTTGAATATGGACTGTATATGAGATAATAGTATTATATCAATGTCAAATTTCCTATTTTTGAGCATTATACTATGGTTATGAAAGAGACGATCCTTGTTCTTCGGGAAGTACCCACTGAAGTTCTTGGGGTAAAGGGGCATGGTGTCTCCAACTTAATCTCAAATGGTTAAAAAACTATATACATAAAGTGAGACAAGGCAAATGTGGAAAAATATTAACAATTGGAGAAGCTGGGTGAAGGGTATATGAGTTCTTTTTCCAAAAAAAAGAAAACATTTTTTTTAACACTTTGCAATGGCCCCCAATTTCTGCAGAGTAAAGTCAAAGTTCTTAAAATGACCCACAGGACTTGGCATGACTTGGCCCTCCATTACTTCTTTCACTTCCTCTCTCATTGTCTTCCCCTTAACTTACTCTGCTCCTGACTTCAGTATTGCTGACCTCAGTACCAATCTTAGAAAGGCTTCCAGCCCTGTGTGGTGCTCAGACTATTTCCCTCTGCCTATGGCTCACTCACTCATTTCCTTCAGGTCTTTGTTCAGATATCGCTTTATCAGTGAGGGCATTCCTGATCACCTTATTCAAAATTGCATTCCCACCCTCCTTCCAAAAAATCCTATGTCCCTTCATTTTTCCCTATGGCATTTATCATCTTCTAAATCTAGTATATGTTTTTCTCATTTATCTTGTTTATTGTCTCTTTACCCCCACATAAACTCTATGAGGCAGGAAAAAGTTAACTGTTTTGTTCACTGCTGAATCCGGCTTCTTGAATTATACCTTTTACATAATGGGCACTCAAATATTTGTTGGCTAAATATTGTTGACCTAACACTTATCAAGCATTTATTATGTATCAGACAGTGTTCTGAGTACTTAAATGTCTCATTTATTTAATAAAAACACTAGTGGTAGTCACCGTCATCATCATCATCATCATCATCATCATTCCCGTTTGTCAGGTGAGAAAACTGAGTCACTGAGATGCTAAGGAATGCAAGCAGTCTGGCTTCAGAATATTTTCTTAACTACTATGCTGTGCTGCTTCTCTTGTATTACGATACTTTTAATATAATGTTTAAAACATATAAATTTATGTAATGCTTAAAAACCTGGTATTATTATACAAAATAATAATAAGGGATGTCCATATATGCATGGGAATGACAACCAGCAGGGAAACCAGTTTTTTTAGGTGGCAATCAAATAAGAACCATCCTTGAGAATCTCTTAGGAAGTTGCCAACATAGATGGTTTTTTCCCCCAGCATTGGACCCTTTCGCTGTTTCTTTAGTTGAACCCTGGATTCAATAGTTGGCTTGAGGTTGGGAACTATGTTGTATGGAAATCGCCAGACTCTCAATTGGCCTAGTGAGATGCTCAACCCAGGAAAGGGAAGAGGGAACCCTGATAGCTTGTGTTTCCAACAGATTAAGGGTCTCTTCTACTGTCAGAAACAGGAACAGAGCCTCAGCAATTCAGCTACTCAGCCTCCTCTTTCTATGAGAAGACACGTAAATCAGCAGAGCCATATGGCTATCTAGGCCTTCAAGTTTCCAGGGATGAGTGGCTCATAACATCCCATGATAGCCTTGTCTGATGTTTATCAACTCCTTTTGTCAATAATGACTTATTTATGCCTAACCTACATCTCCCACTGCTCTTTCAGTCCATTTCCTATTACTTGGTTGATATGGAGAACAGATGGTCAGCCCTCTCCTTATAACCTTCCAGAGAATGAAAGACACTCATTGACGCCCTCCCTCCTCAGATGGCATTTTTTCCTATCAAAGAATCTCCAATCTCTTCATTATTCTTCACAAGTTTTATTTTCCAGTAAATTCTTTCATTTGCTTCTCACTGCATCTTTTACAAAATAGTGTTTTTCTTTGAAGAAGTAACACATACAGATGATCTAAATCCTAACAGTATAAAAGCTTAAGCAGCAAAAAGCTGGTATTCTTCCCAACCAAGTTTCTCAGTACAAATCTCTAGGAGCAACTATCCTCATCATGGTCTTCCAGAGAATTTTCTTGAAATATCTAAGAATATATGAATATATACGCCTCTAAATTATTTTTCAAGTCAACAAATGCCCACTAAACACCGACCGTATGCCATGCACTGTGTTAACATCTGGGGGCAGAGCATGAGAAGAATAGAGGTATGTTTCCCTGCCCTCAGGAAACTTGAAGTCAAGTAGGGGAGAAAGCCATAGTCATTCATTTATCAAATATTGTTTGAATGCGTTCAATGTGTCAGGAAGTGTTGAGACACTTTATAAGATGAGGTTCCTGCCCCTGCAGAGCTCATAGTGTTGTGGGGGAAGACAGACCAATAAGCAGGCATGATGTGAAATACAAACAAAATGCCAGGGAAGAGCCAAGATGGCTCTTGGCAATTGTCCCACATCCCCTTGTGAGTTGAGTCGTCCCATGTTGGGATCAGGCCACAAATCTAAGCTTGGTGCCTAGTGACAAGGCGAAGCAGTGGCTGTGGCTCTGGGACTCTGTGCCAGGCACTGGGTGAAGCACTTTACACATGCTGTCTCATGTCATCTTCACAGCAATATGAGGTGAGTTCTCTTATCCATGTTTCACAAATGAGGGCAACAAGGGCTCCAGAGAGGTTAGGGAATTGGCCCTAAGTCACACAGCTGAGATTGAAACTCAAGTCTATCTTTCTGTAAAACCTAGGCGCTCCTCCACCATACTGATCACAACTTCTGGGCTTGGGTGGCAGTGAATCATGATTGAGTCTGATATACCTGCCCCCCTCCCTCCCCACCATGGAGAATCACTGGCATCCAGAGTGGTTGATTCAGTCTTTTATTAGACTGAGTTTTACTATTTAAGGTGAGAAATGGAGAGAAAAAGCAACCAATCTGGGAGTTAAGAGACCTCAGTTCTAGCTTCTGCTCTGCCAGTCCTAAACTCTGTGACCTTGGACAAGTCATTCTCCCCTCTGGATTTCAGCGTCCTTGTCTGTGAAGTGTGGAGGCTGGGGTGGGGGTAGGGGATCACCTCTGTATCCGCGGCAGCTATTTTTTTGATGGGATTTGGTGATATCCCCCACCCCCACCCCCCAACAAGGGGCTGTGATGACACCTGCTGGGACAAAATCTTCATTCGCCTTTTGAGAATGACACCAAACCACTTCAGTAAATCTATTAATTTTCAAGGCAATTTGAAGAATGGATCTCTGGTGAGGGTAAACAGCTGGCTGCATCTTACTGAGAGTGTGAGATGTGAACATGCTAATACCCTCTTAGCCTTAGCTTTCTGCTCAAAGTTCTGAACACCACTCCCTCCCCATTCTCTTAATAAAGTGAAAGAGAGTGAGTACCCATTTAATAGATCAGATTTAATTAAAGCAATAATCAACTAGGACTAAAGATAATTCTTAGCGTAAACTGGGAAAGAGCCCTCAAATTAATGGGTTATTGCAGGTATGTAATAACCTGAGAACTTTGCTCATGCTGATTTCATGCTCGGGAGAACAGACCCATGACGTGCTGCAGCCACAAAAGAGGATCTGCCCAGGTCAATAAGCTCCATAAAGCTAAGAGCAGAGAAACTGGTTTGATCCAGAAAAGAAGGTGACTGAGGCATAGGTAGCAGATAATGAGCCTCCTGCTTTCTGCTTGTACCATTTCACGTTAAACATAGGGATTTAGAGACCAGATTTGGCATTCATAAAGCAAACTCTTCTTTTGGACTCCACAGTGACACGGGGGTGGGAAGTTAAAGGAGTTCAGTTCTCAGGTAAGTGTCTCTCTTTCCTTTTTCTTCCCTCTCTTTCTCCCTTCCTCTCTTCTTCCTTCCCTCCCTCCCATCCTTCTTTCCCTCCTTCCTTTTGTCCCTTCCTTTCTTTCTTTAAATCATTTTAAATTATAAAAAATAGTAAGCGTTCATCATAAAAAAACCAAAATGGCATATGATTGCAATATACGATAAAAATCCTCAATATCCACCCTTCTTTCTCATCCTTTCCTTCAATTTTTTAAATTATAAAAATAATACATGCTTATTGTAAAATAATCAAACAGTACAGAATCTTAGGAGGTATAAATTAAGCCTCTTTAATTTCTAATTTCCACCCATCCTTCCTCTCTTCCCCCTCCCTCTCATTCTTCCTTCCTTCCCACCTCCTTCAGTTTTTAAAATTATATAAGTAATGTGTGATCATTTTGAAAATAATCAAACAGTACAGAATTGTATGGTATGTAAAGGAAAAGTCCTCAATCCCCAACCCACCTTTCCATGCCTGACATACAGACTTACTTTATTCCTTTAAATGGCTGCATAGCATTCTCTTGTGTGAATGTTCCATGATTTATTTATTGGGTACCAAGTAAGTTTCTGAAACATAGTTTGGAATTGTTATAAAAGTTTAGAGGCAATGTAAGCAAGATATAAATTGGATAGTTTGCTACTGAAAATTCCATTTTACAGATAGTAATCATATTCATTTCTATAGTACTTTATACTTTGAAAATTACCTTCAAGATATCATCTCATTTGATAGTCTTCTAGGAGATAGGAAGATTGTTAACCCCACTTTTACAGATAAGGAAACCGAGGCACAGGGAAATTAAGGGACAGAAATACCGTCTCACAGCTAGTTAGTTACTGATTCTTAGCCTAGTCCTCTTATCACACTGTAAATTCAAGCTGTGTTTCATCCAACAAGTCATAAAAGACTTAGACACTCTCTTCTAAGCTTGTAGTTTAGAAAATCTGTCTAAGTCATACAAATTCCCTTTTTATTCTAATGAGCATGGCAGTGGAACACTTGGTAAATGTTAAGAGCCTTATTAATGGCTGGTGCTCATAGCAAGCCCAAGATTCATTTGGTTTCCTAATGGACTTCTGTTACCAAATCCCACTTGGAAGTGGGAAAAAATACAATATATTCCATTATCCTATAGGAAAAGAGATGTTTAAATCAGTAGTCAGTCATTCAGAAACGTATTTTATTTCACATCAGAAAATGCACATTGATATCTCACTGCACTGCCAAGCTTCTCTAATGTATTTTGGTAAGATTTGTATTTTTGATGCCATTTTGGTTGGAGAAATGCGTGTTTGGTGCATTTCCTAAACAAGCAGCTTCAGTTACAATTAATTAAGGAGAGAAGTTGGGTGAATGTGATGAAATGGTCAGGTTTCTCTAATCAGAAACAAGATCTGCTTTAAAAATAGGAGTAACTCAAGTCAGTTTTGTTAGTAAGGTCTTCTTGCAGAGCGCTTTCCTTTGGAAAGTTTAGGATCATTAAACCTGCAAGTAGTTTGATTGAAGTTGTGTGCATTAAAAGTGAATGCAAAAAAATAAAAAATAAAAAAGACTGAATGCATCACATTGGGTAATTATGCGTTCAATATCTGTCTTCTGCACTGGTCTAACTGCCCCAACTATCTCTGTCTATCTTCTCAGCACTTTATTCCCAAGGTGTAACACAGTGTCTGGCACATAGTGAGGGTTCAAAAATATTTGTGGAGTGTGTAGACAGATTAAATCAATCAGTGAAGTTTCAGCAAATCTGGATAACTCAGGCAAGCATCTATTTTGTGCTTGGCTGACATGAATTTAAGCAATGGGAAAGAGCCTTGCATGGGATGCAAAGGAGAAGTATGGTCACATACATGTGGAAATTGTTCTAAATCTGAGATGGGTGTATTTCTCACTTTTTGAACACAGTTTTAGACAATGAAAGATCACATCATGTATCAGAGACTTTATGGAATGATGCTCATGTTGAGTTTTATCTTTTTCTCAGGTAAGAAATTTATTCTTCTTATCTCTTCCAATATTTCTTTCTTATAGAAATAAGCCATTTATAAAAGACTGCCAGTGGAGATTTCAGGGCTGTCTCTCAATGGCTTCTTTTTGGTCAATATGACTATAGGTCAAGCTGGAGCTTCAGGAAATAAATCCATTCACTTAGTATTGTGTATGACTGAGTAGGCAGTGGCTTGGACTACTGCCTTTGACATTTCTTAATGAAGCTCTGATATGCCATTTGGCTGCTAATGCACACTTAACAGAAGCTTTGGGTTTTCATTTGAGCTGTTTCCATTCATGCACAGTACTTCATTTAAAACTCCCTGGAGCATTATGATATTGTATTTCTGCCTCCATTATACATATATGACGATGATCATAGGTTACAGATGGGAAAACTGAAGTGTGACAAAAACTGGTAACTGACTCACAGTGAGAAACCGTAACGTGTTCTGAGGAGGCCGAGATCTTGCCTCAGATTCTGTGACAGGAACAGAGGTAGATTCTGTCTTTGTTTCTATTTCATAGTGAATAGATGATTAAGACAGTTCAACTGAAGTTGCTGGTAATTTGGGGACTTAAGGAGAAGGTTATCTTGGAAAATTGAAAATCTCATCCATATTAAGTAAATTCAATTGATAACATTGCTCATTTAGCACATCATCCTTTTGCAAAAAGGTCATAAATGCCAGTGAGTGACAATTCTTGATGAAATAGACTTGGGTTTAATTTGAACAGCCCTTCAGATTGAGAGCCAATCTTCTGGAAAAATGTCAAATCATTGTCACCATCAACAACAAACATTGCCTGGCTTCCTGCTGTGTGGAGGGCCTGTTGGGAAACCATGCTTCTTATAATAAAGGTCAAAATGGGGCCCACGGGGCACAGTGGCGTCTCTGTCACCTGGCCTTGCATACCTGCTAAGATGTTGATTTATCTTTTCCCCACCTGTTTCCTCAAAAGCAGAAAACTTTCTCCATTTCTTTATCCAAAATGCCCGGCACAGATCTTCACCCACAGGTTAGGCATTCAGTGTATTTGACGGATTTAATAAAATAATGTGATTTAAAATGACAAAACTTTGGATACTTCTATGGTGGTGGTGTGTGCAACACAAACTCTAGTGGCTTTTTGTGAGGGGCCACCAGGAATGGAATAGAGGGATCTAGGAGCCCTTAGTGTAGCCATGAAATGAAAAGTGTAAGAATGTCTGGTACCAGAAAGTTTGAATGGGGGTATGGGGAATGCCATTGATCAATGAAAATAATGATAGAAGTGTAGATTTTAAACCTGCAGAGGTCACTTTAAAGCAGTCACAAGGGTTTTGAGACTGTTCAAGTTTTAAATTCATGAGTCATGCCAATGATCCTTTTATGTTATCAAACAATTATGTATAATTGTCCTGAAATAGGTGACAAATTCATCATTTTATTCCTGGAAAAAAATTCTCTGTCCCTAAAACAATGGTATAACCAAGATTCAGTACCCTTCAGGCTCCAGATGAGTGACCAGCCACCCAACTGTAAGGGCTGTTGTTGAGGGAAGAGGACTAGGGCCAAGGCCAGATCAGGCATTGAGTGATTCAGAGATGCTCTAACTGATAGAGACAGAATGTGGAGCAAAACCTTGTCTATGTAAGACTAAACCATGGGTCAAGGAGAAACCAAACCTGTCTTAGGGTCCAAGGGGTGAGCACAGGGCCAGAAAGAAGGAATGAAAATTGATATCAGGAGCTGAATAATTGTAGGAGTAGAGCAAGAAGTAAGGGATAAAGCAGGAATGAGAGGGGAAGACCCAGGATTTAGGCCATAAGCAGGACTTAGTTTCCAGTGTTCCCTCTTACTGGTGCTGGCAATTGGCTGCATGATGGGCAGGGGGGTGGGTCTGTGTTGAAGACACGGAGCCCAAGCAGTTGTCCCAAAGTCTCCCCCCAACACACACACACACGCCCCAACTCCTCTCCCATGTGGAGTAGAACAAGTTTTGCTGAGTGCAAGAGTGTGACGTGTTCTGGAGCATTCTCAATATGGGAGGCTGGAGTTTTGTGACATTTGATCATAGGGTACCAAAGGCAGCCTCTATGGTGAATACCTTTTATTCCTATATTGGGTAGTCAATCTAGGCTGGAGTCAATCTTCTTGAGAAGTTCTCATATATGCAGACAACCTGACCAGGAATCCTTTGAGACAGAAGGTCTCTAAAGGGATATGAGAATATCTCTCATTAGGTTGTAGAGGAGAGTCAAGTCAATGTCAGTCAGGAGGCAGTGGGAGTGGAGAGGTAAAGGAACCCTTGATATGAAAAGTCTTTGTGTAGCCAGGGTCCAGAAAAGGTCCCATCTTTTCTTAAGGAACTCATTTGGTGAAGAAGGAGAAGAA